>NW_028143509.1:0-79000 GCF_977018435.1 Lepisma saccharinum
CACACACACACACACACACACACACACACACACACACACACACACACACACACACACACACACACACACACACACACACACACACACACACACACACACACACACACACACACACACACACACACACACACACACACACACACACACACACACACACACACACACACACACACACACACACACACACACACACACACACACACACACACAAAATTACCCTTTCGTTTGCCTTCTGTGTTCCGTCTGTTGTTTTATCGTTGCCAACGTGTTGACCCCGATGAGTTGTTGTGTGTTGGTAAAGCTATGGGTGTCAAATTCGGTTGAATATGCACAATGACCTTTCATTGTCTTGTGTGTTCACAAACACTGCGAGTCTGGGTGAGTTTTGGGTTCAGTGTTTTCATAACAAGGGCAGTGTAAGATAATTTTATTCGTACGGCATGAAGAACAGTTGTGAGAGGATTCAATACAGCCCTTATTGATTGATTTATTTTACTTCGCTTTTTCTGCCACTTTTGGTTAATTTACGAAGATGGGGATGAGTCATGATATGATGAAATTGAATGGACACTCACAAATATCCATGCCCAGGTCTGGATTCGAACCCAGGACCCCTGGCATTGTAGCGCGATGTGCAACACAGCTCTTATGCTCGATAGTTGTGCAATAGTGCGTGTGTTGCGTGAGTGTTTTTTAATAATGTCGCGCCAGCGCCATTGTGGAGTGGTTAGCATATCGCTCTACGATGCCAGGAGTCCCGGGTTCGAATCCTGGCCTGGACATGGATGTTTATGAACGTCCCTTCATCAATTTCATTATATCATCACTCATTCCCATCTTCGCAATTAGCCAAAAGAGACAGAAACGCAAAGTAAAATAAAGCAAATCAAATCAAATTAATAATGTCGCTCTCGAAACCTAGTATGTACCAGTACTTCAGGCACCAAGGGTAAATACTCGTATTACGTTCACAAGACAGAAATCTTAGTTTTGAAGCTTATTCTTACTTCAAGGAATTGGCGTTCGCAAGACGTGCGTGCTGAAACAGTGTTTTCTCAGAGTCGAGAACTTACGGCTAAAGCGTGTGGTGCATGTGTGCATACTGTGTTGTGCATTATAAAACAGGGTAAAGTATCTACCACAGAAATCGGCGAACCCCTATTCAAATCTCCTGGGAAACATGCCAGAAAACAGATACGAGAGCGATGATGATGACCTTGCAGTTCCTCTATAATAAATACCTTCAAACTTCTTTCAGGTACGAGTTTCTCTTATATGCTGCAGTGATATGATATAATCCTGTGTAGAATTCTTCACTATATATTTCATTGTACTCAAATATCATGTGCATGCATTATACCGATAAAAAGCTGAAAATTGAACACAGCGAATTATCTGTGTCTCCCTTCCGCTAGCAGTTGGTTTGGCAACAGCGCGACAGCACTGGCTGCGTATTGGTTGAACTCGAGTTCCTTCTAAAAGCGTACGCCGTTTAGACCACTACTAGAAGTACCAATTCTCCAAAGTTCATACCCTCCTCCCTTGTGCTTCCCCGCAAGCATCGGATTCACAGACTCTTAGTTACTCGCCTATATCTAAGCAGTTATTTTCTATTGGACTGTTGATCCTCATTTTGTGGACTGAAGGAAAGGTAAATTTTCGTCGTTCAATAATGTAAGTGGTTTTCATGTTATGTAAGAAATAATCTTTTAAAAAGGACAAGTCTTCCTGTACTTTTAAAAGTTTTGAGCTGTTCAAACTTGACATTTGAACATTTGAACTGTGTGTTCAAATTTTACTAAGTTTCAACATTTGATCATCTCATAATATGCAACCGTCTTTCCTCTTTACAACGAGCTCAAGAATGCTTCTCTATCTTCATTCGTTCCCGAGATATACTTAATTGAAAATAGCATGTTGCTAAAAAATGACATTTTGAACCACCCTCATATAATTCGTAATAATCATATTTCAGCAAAATCCTTTCACAGGTATCGGTTTTGGAGCAAAGCAAAGCTGCGTGCCAAATATCATCAAAAATCGGTGACTGCGAGTGCCAACTCCTACCTGATTTGACATGGAATCTATCTATCTATCTATCTATCTATCTATACATACACACACACACACACACACACTCACACACACACACACACACACACACACTCACTCACACTCTCACTCACTCACTCACTCACTCACTCACTCACTCACTCACTCACACACTCACTCACTCCCGACAAAAAGTTTGACCATCATGAAAAACGCCGAAAAAAATCAGCATGGAATTGTATGGAACCAACGGTTCCTGTCCAAGAAAGACTTGATGATACATATGGAAAATGCAATGTAGTCTAGTTTGAACCTCGCAAGATGCGAAACCAATTTTTTTCCGAATGTGTAGCATGTGGTTGGCAAAATGGAAAGTGACAAAAATGTTTGCTGAAGCTGGCAAGATTCCAGCTGTGTGCATGAAACCGGTCAGTACGGTAGCCAGTCTCATGCGCATCCTTATCAATGGCTCAGGTCAGTTGCTGTTCATGCAGGCGACATTGCGAGCCCATTTATAGTGTGTGAGGTGTGCAAGGTAAGTGGAGTTGAGTGAAATGGCCTGTCGACAGTTGTTCGTGGGGAACAGCCGATTTCGGTTGAAAAGCATGCTGTGATATGTGCACTGAAAAATGAAGGTTATTTGGAAAGCGAAATAGCAAGAAAGCTGAATATTTCCAAGACTGGTGTTCATTGTGCATTGGACAGATAACGTAAAACACGTAGTGGAAGAGCTCGTGTAACGTCTGCAGCTGATGATAGATATATTACAGTAATTAGCAAACGGAACAGGTGCCTAACAGCACCAGTCATCGCTGCTTCCCTGAATAACAGCAGAGTGATGCCTGTGTCTGTCAACGGTGAAGAATAGGTTGCGTGAAGAAGAGCTGCATGGCAGAGTAGCTTCTAGAAAGCCATTGTTATGATGTGTGAACAAGAGGAAACAATTGGCCTGGGCTAAAACGCACCAAGGTTGGACTGTGGATAACTGGAAACGGGTACTCTGGACTGACGAATCCAAATATGAATTATTTGGCATCAATAGGCGAACCTTCGTGCGTCGAAAGGTCGGCGAGAGAATGAAAGAAGAGTGTCTTGTTTCCACAGTGAAACATGGGGGTGGAAGTGAAATTGTGTGGGGATGTTTTGCCGGAAACCAGATGGGGAACCTACATAAAATTCAGGGAACATTGGTAAAAGAAGGGTATCATCAGAAATTGGTGCACCATGCCATCCCCTCTGGTCATCGTCTTGTTGGTAATGGGTTTATTTTTCAACAAGATAATGATTCCAAATATACACATCCAAATTGTGCATGCGGTATTTAGAACGCAAGGGAAGAGAAGGGGCATTAGTTTTCATGACGTGACCACCAGAGTCTGCTGATCTTTCACCAATTGAACTGCTATGGGACCAAATCGATAGGGACATCAGGAAGAAGGTACCCAGCAACACTCAACAGCTATGGGAAGTCATGAACGATGCCTGGCATAACATTCAACCATGCTATCTGGAAAAACTATTGGAGCGCATGCCACGTGTTGCTGTCATTAAGGCCCATGGTGGACATTGATGAAAGCAAAATATGAGGTGACATTAGTATGTATAGTGGATGTACCTATGTTTGTACATTGCCAAGCAGATTCTTACATCTGTTTCTTGTACATTAATTACAAAATACATTCATTTCTACTGATGTTTGGCACTTTTTCCTGGTGGTCTTAAACTTTTTGTCGTTAGTGTATATCTCTCCCTCTCTTTCCCTCCCTCTCTCCCTCTCCCTCCTCCCTCTCCCCTCTCCCTCTCCCCTCTCCCTCTCTCTCTCTCCCTCTCTCTCTCTCCCTCCCTCTCTCTCCCTCCCTCTCTCTCTCTCCCTCTCTCTCTCTCCCTCTCTCTCTCTCCCTCTCTCTCTCTCCCTCTCTCTCTCTCTCCCTCTCTCTCTCTCCCTCCCTCTCTCTCTCCCTCCCTCCCTCTCTCTCTCCCTCCCTCTCTCCCTCCCTCCCTCTCTCCCTCTCTCCCTCCCTCTCTCTCCCTCTCTCTCTCCCTCTCTCTCTCCCTCTCTCTCTCCCTCTCTCTCACACACACTCACTCACTCACTCACTCTCTCTCTCTCTCACACACACACACACACACACACACACTCACTCACTCACTCACTCCATTAAGAGGAAGCTGTACTTTTCACGCCAAAGCGTGGAAGTTTAAAAAGTTCTCTGATTGGACCGAAATTTTTACACGTAATAGAGCTACTCCCGAGGATACCGGAAATCTGGTTGTGGCTGCAATACACTCCATGGAAGTTGATATTGACAAGAATTGGGAGGACAAGCACAGCAAGCCCAAGAGAGGAACGTGCAAACTTAAGAGTATGGCAAGGAATCGTTATTCATTTGTTTTTCTTAGGTCACACACACTGTTGATGAAACGTTATATAAGAGGAATCTACAAGCACCAAACCCCGAAGCGAGGAACCAACCAAATAGCAAGGAACTACTTGTGACGTCATGATGACTGGCAGGTGATTCGAAGCGCGAGCTAGTGTTTGACAGTCATAACTTGGACCCCATTGGCTGCGCTAGCTGTCAGTAATCTGCCGTTGATCACGCGGCAACCCAAGCACCGCCCTCCATACCAAAACATATGGGAATATATGTTGCAACAATGTGCGAGAGCGTGTCTGTGCCAAAAGGGGTGGAACAAGCTGGTTTCGGATGGCTTAGTAACGGTGCAAGCGGTACGACCTGCAAGGAACGTACGGTGGCCATTTTCTACCTCGCGCAATTAGTCGACGTAAGGTAATAGAAAATAAATGGGGACTTGCATCTTAGGGAGATAGACTAAATTGTGGTAGAATGAAAGATTATTCATATAAAAGGAATATATTTGTCATCACTTGGACTTGTTACTTGTTTGGGTTAGTTCTTAACACCGCTTTATGCATAGAAAGGCTAATCAGGACTGGACCTACAGTTTAAAGTGGAACCATCGTGCAATGTGCATCTACCACCACCATTGCAGGGCATCAGATATTATTATATCCATGGATATTGTGATGTATTGGAGGCTGATCGCTGTTCGAGTTGCCAGTTGGGATGTCTAGATAAAACTGTTTTCAAATATATTTTAATTCTGGCTATTTAAGCCATGTTGGAATTTTCTTAACTTCCATTGGAACACCGTTAAGTCATGTTGATATTTACTTATATTTATTTATTTAACATAACATATTTGTACAGTCATGTTGACCTAGATGATGATCAGATGAGGAAGTACCGTGCGTCCATTTCGATCTGCAGCCGAGAGATCGGGAGAAGCGTGGCTGGCGGAGATGCTGACATTTGCGGCCTGAAATGCCCGCTTATTTTTATGGACATATGCAGACATTTATATAAATATTGCAAAACGAGCACTAACCTGTGTTATAAGAGTATGTTTTAATTTTAGTAGCTTAGTGGCTGTATGTGCTGATGATTTTGACACTCCCATCTCCTGTGAAACACGGCGTAGAGGTTTGTTTGGATAACTTTCTAACGCTGCCCCAATTTCATCGAGTTCATCGAGGAAGCTCACGAAAACCATTGACTTTTAATGGTTTCGTCGGCAGCGTAATCTTGATACAGTGTTGCACATTCGAAACCTCCAAACGATCCCCATCGACACAAAACTCTTTCAAGGATATAAACTTAAGCAGGACGTTGCTGGTCAAAACTATGATTAAAATGTTTTATTATCTGTGACTCTTATCGTCACTTCTAAAGCGTATTTTTTTGTGTATATAATTGCAGAACTTGGAGGAATCACAGATGATGAATTATAACACAGGTTAGTGCTCGTTTTGCAATATTTATATAAATGTCTGGATATGTCCGTAAAAATAAGCGAGCATTACAGGCCGCAAATGTCGGCATCTCCGCCAGCGCCGCCCGCCAAGCTTCTCCCGATCTCTCGGCTGCAGATCGAAATGGACGCACGGTATATATGAAATTCAGGGTGTTTCACTCGCTCTCGGTCCCGGAGAATCGTGATTTCGAACAGAAACGTAACTTCGAATTTCTTTATTTCTGCATAACCACTAACCATTTGTAGACTGTCATATAGAGCGATTTGAGTCAAGAGAGTTGTGAATCCGATCCTGTGCATGTAAGCAATATTTTCAAGGGTTCGAGACTATATGGCTCCGTGTCTGTGGATTACACACACTCTTGTCGAACAAGGGAGAAGTGGTCTCGATCCATTGATTGATTGATTCGCTTTATTTTACTTTGCTTTTTGTGCCACTTTTGGTTTATTTGAGAAGATGGGGATGAATGATGATATGATGAAATTGGTGAATGGTCACTCACAAACATCCATGTCCAGGCCGGGATTCGAACCATGGGTCCCTGGCTGGCGGGCTACCTATATGCTGGCAAGAAAAATGGGAAGCGGGGAAAACTCAACAGAACAACCAGACAACAGCGGTGGCAATTAGAGTTACGACGGTCGCGGGAGGAGATGCTTAACGCACCTCATACTACAGCAGCTTAACACAAGACTGCTGTGTTTTTCATCGCACTGGATTGGTCGCTTCCCCTATCCCACTTTTCTTGCCAGCATGTAGAGCGCCCGCCGTAACAGTAGACAAGAACTATAACTTCCATTCTATTTGATCACGTATACACTTTCAGTGAGAAAGCTTGTAATAAAATATTCAAATTAATTTTGAAAACAAACAAAACGTTTTTAGCGTGATGTCAGCTATATTTTGACACGGTCGTGCCATGTTCAACCATAGGATATTAATAGCCATAAGAATATATTTATCTCAATACAAATTGAGAATGAGCAACATGAGACTGTATATTGGTATACACGTGATACCTCCCAGAACACAGGAAAAAACCCATTAAGATTTGCAGAAAATAGAAACAAGAACACAGAACTTACGTTTTAACATATGAATTCAGAATCTATTTATCTTGATTATGCAATTTAAAAAGAACCAAAGTTGTACATCATAACGAAACTCACAAATAAAAATCTCGGTAACAGCAAAATTTTTCTCTCATGCACTTCCATTAATCTCGTCACTTCCAGCACAAGATTCATATCTATCAGGTGGGATGGTGTACTTCAACAGTCTGTTCATACGTCCGGGAAGGACATGTCAATCGCCCCCTCCATTGAGAAACAAAATCAACGACGACTCGTGGAAGCACTCACAGTCTAGGAGATTTTGGATTCAACCTTCTAAAAGTATCTTCCTCATGTCTGGAGAACAATTAAAAATCTTCAGATTGTCGAAATTCACCTTGCACATTTCCTTGCGAGATTTTGTGTCCAATAACACTGCCATGTTGAATTTCACTTGGGTAGCTATGAACGGTTCTGTTCACAAATAAAACAACTTGGAAATGGTTCGGTTAACAGCTGAACTTGGACGATGACTTCTTAGCAACACCAGGTCATTCTCCTTCAACTGCAAAGCATGGCACTTCTTCTTCAGTTTCCGCCTGTGCACAGCATATCGTTCCCTTAACTGCACTTGAACAACCTTACTCTGCCAGTCTTTCTCACATTCTTCTGACCCAGGCCATGGAAAATCTCTTAGCACTTGTGGTGGAACTGAATGGCGGAAAAACAATGCAATGGGTGAATATCCTGTAACTTCAGAAAGAGAATTGTTAATTAACAAGGCAACTTCATAAAGATGCTTGGACCAAATCTGGTGATCGTGTTGGCAATAAACCCTAAGTAAACGAGTTATCTCTTGGTTTGCTCTCTCCACTAAGTTTCCTTGAGGGTGGTAGGGCGTCGTACACACATGTTTCATTCCCATGGATTCGATGAAACTCTGCCATGACCGTGAAGTGAACTGGGATCCTCTATCTGACAAAATTAGTTTAACAGCTGGATAATGGGCGAAATATCTCTCCTTCATTAAGCGAATTATCTCAACGGTACTAGCCTTCCGCTCAGGATAAACTGTGACGAACCTGGAGAAAACATCTATAAGGCTGATAATATAATAGTGCCCTGAAGAAGGCGATAACTTTCCAATAAGGTCAATGGAAAGCATCTCGTGAGGTTACTTTCCACTAATGTGCAGCTTTTCCTTCATGATACCTAACTTGTCAGGCTTCACTTTTGCACAAATCAGGCAATCACGGATATGGTTAGAAATATCAGGTTTCATTCTTTTCCAATAATATCAGGATTGCAGTTGCATATAACACATTCCCACATCAAAATGACCACCGTCATCATGAATTTTTTTCAGCAGCTCGGACGTCTGGAATTCGGAACACACAACTTGTACTGTGGAGCCTCCCCACTGTAACTTCTAACAGCAATCCATGATGAAGTTTAAAGGACTTCCGTAACCTGGTCATGCCTGCATCTTCGTTTTCAGTAGGCTGCTGAAGTTTAGCAATCATTTCACTGCAAAAATAATCTTTAGCCAGGGCTTCTTTCCAATCACTCACTTCTTCATCTTCATCTTCTTCCCAGAGAAAATTTAAGTGGTAATGCAGACAATCAGACTCCAGCTTGCTCTCAGTATCTGCCTTCACAGGATATCTAGATAACGTATCAGGAATAATATTTTGCTTTCCACTAACATACACTATTTTGAACTGATATGATTGGATTTTCAAAGACCAACGGGTCAATCGACTATTCCAATTTTTACTATTTTGCTGTATAAATTTTAAATGTTCGCCCCTTAAGATAGACTGCAAAGCGTTCTATTCCAAATAATATAGCAAGGCACTGAAGTTCATGAACAGAAAAATGAAGTTCAGTGTTACGTAACTTTCGGCTGGCATATTGGATAACGAAAATATCATGTCCATCTGTCTGGAACAAGACGCAACCAAGCCCTTTTCCACATGTATCTGACTGTAGACAAAATTCTTTAGTAAAATCTGGTTGCGATAGCACAGGTGCACTAACCAAATCAAGTTTCGTCAATTCGAAAGTTTCTTTTTCTACTTCGGTCCATTGAAATTTCACATTTTTGGACAAAAGATAAGTAAGTGGTTGCACTTTCATTGCAAAATTTTCAATGTACTTTCTCCTCCAACCGGCAAGTCCCAAAAATTTCCTAACGTCTTTTCCTGTTTCTAGGTCTAGGAAAATTTAAAATGGCGTCGTTCTTCTTAGGATCAGTTCGTATGGAATCCCCAGAAACAATATGGCCTAAATATAATAAATATTTCCGACTTAACCAAGTCACATTTCTTCAACTACACCGTCATTCCAAATTCTTCTAGTGTTTCTGCAAATCACAATTGAACAGTAATAAATCGTCGATATACTGGGTCAGAAATGAATCAGTTTCGGCCCCAAATATAGAATGCATAGCCGAATCAAAAACTGAGACTGCGTTAGCTATTCCGAAAGGCATTTTTGTAAACATCCACTGTCTTCCTTTATAAGAAAATGCAGTGTATGACTGACTTTCTTGCTTTACAGGAATCTGCAGATACCCGGATACCAAATCAAAACTAGTGAAGTACTTGGCACCTTTAAATTTCTGAAGTGCTTCGTCTATTGGTTCAACAGAACTTCTAGGAACAATAACAAACTTGTTCAACAACCGAAAATCTACACATGGGCGTACAGACCCATCCGGTTTGTCCACAACAATGAGCGGGTTCAAGTACGGAGAGTTACAATGCACAATTAATCCCCAATCTTTCCATTTTTGCAACTCAGCCTCTAGTTTTGCCCTTTTTGCCACTGGAATCGGGTACGGTTTTTGACTCACTGGAACAGTACTGGACAAACTAATATCACAAACTAAGTTCTTGGCAGTGTCAGGCCTCTCTGAAAACACCTTACTATGTGCAATAAATATTTCGAACAATTCGGCTCTTTGTTCCTGAGCCAATAATTCACTGGAGTCAATCTCTCCCTTATATCCTCTAGCAGTGTAGCCCATTTATCGTAGCTAGCTTCAATCCTCCGGACGCTCATCTGCTTATCAACGGAATCATCATCTAGCTTTTGCTCAATTGGCTCTCCATCCACCATTAAATACAACTTTTTGATTGATCTCTGCTTCATGTTTCTGCAGAAATGAATAACCAAATAATAAGTCTGAAGGCAAATCCTTCACAACAAAAATTTCTTAAGGTATGGTGCTCTCGGCAATTTCCAGCACGACTCTGTGCTTTCCCACAACTCGAGTTAGACTTTTTCCAGTGAAATCAATAAGTTGCACCTCTGGAGTAGCTTGTAACATGGGCCCTGGCAAAGTTTGCTTTATTTTCTTCCAAATCTCTAGACTCAGAAGAGATATTTCAGCTGCAGTGTCCACTATACAAGTTATATTAGCATTTGCTACACGTGCCTTGAACTCAGGCGCTCTTCCAAAGTTTTTAGACTGACTAGCCTGACACAAATTGTAAAGAAACTCACTCTCTTCATGATTGATAACAAACACCAGCTTCAGATCATTACAGACTGGGAAATATTTTTTGCAGGCCCCAATTCTATACGAGACCGCCCGACATCAGAAGGGGACGTTTCTATGCCAGGCGTGGGGTAAAATCCCGCACTGCAGCATCTGTTTGTAAGGCACTGCTCGCCACTTGCAATCGTGGAGAGCTACGACCTTCCCTCAAAGGTTCACTGTGCTCCGGTGAAGATAAACGGTTCTCAGTTCGTGGTCTCTCACAAGGTTTGTATCTGGCAGCAGCATACTCACGTCTGCCTATTTTGACTTTGTTGACGATAACGATTGCGGTTTCTATATGGACCTGCAGCGATTTTCATGGTAATTATTCTGCCTCTGGACCATATGAACCCTCGGGTTTTTGTTGACATAGTTGCCTGGAATATCTTGGTTGTTCTGGTGAGTAGGATTCTCCTTCCTCCACGCAGTTCGCCAAGCTTGCTCGTATCTAACAAAATCTGCAAGCAAATCAACATTTACGGGAGCATGGGCCATACACAATTGCTTCACTCTATAAGGCAATTGGCCGATTATGAGGTTTACCAGCTCCTGCTCTGTGTAGTGGCTACTCAGGTTTCTGTAAGCAGAGTATACAGAACAAACATATTCTTCCAAACAATTGTCATTGTTTTTGATGTACCGTTGGGCCCTAACAAATGCCAACTCCCTTTCTTTTGCCTCTGAAGAAGCAAGACTCCTCTTAAACGCCTTACGGAAATCTGAATATGTGTGGAAATCATTCTTATGAGAGTAGAACCCATGATAAGCCATGCCCATTAGCAAACTAGGAATAATCTCCAGCTTGTTTCTATGTGGGATCTCAAGGTTGGTATCTAATTCCTTCAGCCGAAGTGGCTATAATATTTCCGTCAAATTTCCGCATGGAATTCAGGTCTGCCATCTGGGGACTCATCCCACCACGCGTAGCATTGGTTCGAGATTTTCTTTCTTTTCTGTTTTCTGATAAAGTTGACTCGCTGCCTGAAGAACTGGAAACGATCTCTCTGTGGGGTCTTTTTTTTACATGTGTACGGTTTCGTTGCCCTGAAGAGACATCAGAACGACTAGGAGACAGCAACCTTCGAAAAGGCATGCCCAGCTGGTCCACCCGTGGTAACTCTGGTTCACAGGAAAGTGGCAACTTGCTTAAAGTGGTGGAGATTCGAGCCACTTCGTCACAAAGATTACGCATGTCTGAAGAAAGCTTCTCTTGTTTGGATTTCATATCATTTTTCCACTCTTCAGCATTCTCTCTAGGACCCTCTGTGCCTTTAGGTTTTTCCACCACCGTCTCTTCAACTCGCAAATTCAGGTTTTCTCTCAGCTGATATGCCATACTGGTCACCTGGTTGTCCAACTCTCTGGACATTTCTTCCCTGAAACAGCTCTGCGTTTCAGTGATTTTCTTTCGGAAGTCCTCCTTGGTCTGCTCAGCTTCTTCCCTCATGGAGTTTAGATACCAGCTGCTGAGAATTTGACTGACACGCTTGACGTAAGCTCATCATCTCAATTTCAAGACTTTCGTTCAATTTCTGCTGTCCCTTAGACATTTGCAGTGTCAGTTGTACGATCCTCCGTCCCATCTCTGAATTGGACGCAGCGAGTTGTGAACAACTCTGGGACAGTTTCTCCTCCATCCTTGCTTCTAGCCGGCACTCAAGAGTTCTACTACTTTCTTCCAGTCTTAGTTGTAAACTGTGCTCCAAGATATTCATATTTTCCTGAAGTTTATCCTCTAACCTCCTAGAGTTCTCATGTAACTTAGTTTCCAAGCTACCACAATGTTCCCGCATTTTAGATTCTAGATTATCAGCATTTTCTGTAATCCTTTCCTGGATTCTAGGTTCTAGATTACTAGAATTTTCCTGGATTCTAGGTTCTAGATTACTAGAATTTTCCTGGATTCTAAGTTCTAGATTACTAGAATTTTCTGCCATTTTAGCTTCCAGACTGCTAGCATTTTCTGTCATGTTTTTCTGGATTCTAGTTTCCAGGTTGCTGGAATTTGCCTCCAGCATTCGCTGCAGTGATGCGAGCAAATCAGCAGTAACAGGAACAACAGGAACTGCAAGTTTTTCTTTGCATGCGAGACATGTTAATTCACCAGTGTGTGATGTGCTTCACTGTGTTTTTACCCTAAGGGTATACAACGTGCGAAGTGTCGACTGAGCAACTTAGATCAAGTGAGGCAACCCTAGAGGGCCAGGGGTGTGGAGGAGGCAAGGCGAAACTCCGAAAGCACGTGACCTTGACTGGACTATACTTTTTTGGCGTCAGCTTTAGTAGAGTGTAATAACACTCATTTACAATTCATAAATACTTAAAAAAATGAATTGTTCAAAGAATGGTGAAGTAACTTTCTTTGTAAACAAGAATTAAACTTACAGGCTGTATTGTCGATGCATTTTTTGCATATAAATGTCTGAATTATTGACAATCCATCTATAATCTGCATGAAAAGTGTTCACAATTCATAGCATAACAGCAGAAGTAACAATGGAAAATGTTTAGATTCCCCGCTGTCAAAAACTCTTCGCCACAAATAGGCACTAAAAAAACATGTTAATTAAATGAATTTCACTGTTTTAATGCAACTCAATACCCAGAAAAGAATATTCCCTCTTGTTTCTCCGCACTTCATTTTTATTTCACTGGCGTTGTTTCTGCATTTATGAGAGAAGAAACCTCTTGATTTTTTTCAGAATAATGAAAAACTAAATATGCTGACCAAGGCAGTAATTTATTTTATTATAAAACAGAAACTAAACGTAACATTTCAACCTTCTAGCAATGTCTTCTTCAGACTCTGCACCAAGTACAAATGTAACAAGATACAAAAACAGGACATTATATATACACAAACATTACTCCCTCCAGACTATTAGAAAGTTGTTCTGGAACATTCTAGCAGGTGGCTTTCCCTTCTCAACTGTACTTTCACCTAAAAGGCTAAACATATTTACTTCCATATAGAATATCATTGGACTCTTTATCTCACGCTCTTTTTCCTTCGCTTCACTCGCAATTCGTCTTTGTGCTCTCTAATGCATTGTAAATTACCAGACAGAGACATAAGACTTGTCTTAATTGATTTTATTTAAAATGTATGAACAATTGCTTTCAGAAAAGGGAACGTGCACATTTGAGACACAATTGATGTAATTTTTACTTTTGGTTTATTATGAGATAGATGAATTGATTGTGTAATGTATTTAAATAATATATGAACTAACTAACTAACTCTCTAGCCTTCTTAAACCTGAAGGTTCATGGCTGCAGCAACACAGGCCTTCCATCTTTCCCTATCTTGACCAAGTTCTATATACTCTTTTCCATCCCTACCGATTTCCCTTAGGTCCATCTCAACGTTGTCCCTCCATCTTCGTCTTGGCCTTCCTACAGGTCTCTTACCATCAGGTTTCCCAACAAGAATCCTGTAAACTCCTCTTTCCTCTCCCATTCGTGCCACATGGCCTGCCCACCTAAGTCTTCTTGATTTAATCATTCTAACAATATCTGGACATGAATACAAATTATGTAGTTCTAAATTATGTAACCTTCTCCACTCACCTGTCTCCTCATCCCTTTTAGGTCCAAATATTTTCCTAAGGATCTTATTTTCAAATATTCTCAATTTATGTTCCTCTTTCAATGTAAGGGACCAAGTTTCACATCCATATAATACTACAGGCAAAATTACTGTTTTGTATATTTTAACTTTTAGTTTCTTAGATATTAAACGAGAAGACAAAAGTTTATGAAGAGAGAAGTAACATGCATTTCCTGAATTAAGCCTACTTTTTATTTCCTCTTTAATATAATTTTCATTTGTTAATATTACTCCTAAGTATTTGAATTTGGAAACTGGTTCAAACGAGTTGTTATCAATAATTAGATTTTGATTATTACCTAACACTTGGTTTCGGCCTGTAATCATATATTTAGTTTTCTCTTTGTTAACTTCCAAACCTATCTCTTTAGCAGTTTTGAAAAATATTTTAGCATTATTCTTAATTGTATTCACATCATCCCCCAGTAAGTCTACATCATCTGCATATGCTAACAACTGAGTCACACCATTTAATTTTAGTCCTTCTTTAGATTCTTTTACCTTCCTAACAGCATATTCTAAGGCAAAATTAAAGAGCAATGGAGATAATGCATCTCCTTGTTTTAACCCATCATGAATTGTAAATTTGTCAGACATATTAATACCCACACGAATTTTACTTTCTGTTTCACTGGTGCATATTTTTATCATACTAACAAGCTTCTTAGGTATTCCAAACTCTACTAATATATTATATAATTTATCTCTTTTGACCGAATCATATGCTTTTTTGAAATCAATGAATAGTTGATGGACATTTTGATTATATTCCCACTTTTTTTCAAGTGTCTGTCTGATGTGAAAAATTTGATCTGTAGTTGATCTGTTACGTTTAAATCCACATTGATAATCACCTATAATTTCATTAGCATGTGGGGTTAGTCTTGTTAAAAGAATGTTAGATAATATTTTATATGTTGTTGAGAGTAGAGAAATTCCACGGTAATTATTGCAGTTCATCTTATCACCTTTTTTTTAAATAATATATGTTTTGTATCAATGAAACTTTGATTGCGCACACCAATTTAGCGTTCATATCGCTCGTTGTATACCGGTATATGTGAAACATATATCGTGCACGAAACGTTATACATGATAATGTAAAGAAGAATTATATTTGGAATGCATTTATCAAGCATATTTCGTCTTTCAAAAGTAGTTTGTGTGCTTGTTTTCCATTACTAATGTGAAATTGAAGGTGTTGAATGAATAATTCAAATCGTTTGTTCGAACACAAATGCTTTAGCACCAACTTCTATCCCCCTTTTTGCGTAATTTACGAGGATAATGACTTCTTTGGTACTACTAGTACTACTACTACTACTACTAATAATAATAATAATGTTGGTCCTGGGTTCAAATCCCAGCTTGGGCATGGATGTTTGCGAGTGTTCATTCATCAATTTTACCTTATCATCACTCATCCCCATCTTCGCAAATTAGCCAAAAGTGGCACAAGTAGCAAAGTAAAATAAAGCAAATCAACAATAACAATAATAATAATAATAATAATGTTATTATAATAACATTATTAATTTTATGATTATTAACATAACAATAATTATTATTATTAAAATTATTATTATTATTACTGGTAAGTTTATCCTGGTACTTGCCCCCCCCCCAAAAAAAAAAAATAGTGTTTGCGCCTCTGGACACGGCACAAACTAAAAAGACCAATTGTTAATTGTGTCCATTACCTTGTTTTTGCTGATCGCTGATTAAATTGCTTTTTACATACCACTTGTAAAATATTGATTGCATATTGAAAACACTTGTTTTGTAAAAATAAAACCAATCTAACGCAGGCTTAGCATTGTCCGACCTGTCATGGTATGCTGTAACTGCTATTGGCGTACGTGAAGAGATTCCTTCCAAGAGTTTTCTCACTAGGCACTGGATTAACGGTGATACTATATATTTTATACCCTGAGTTCCTTACCGTTTGAAAGAAGTATGCACACAAAAATTACAAAGTAATTTGAACTTTCAGAATTCGTGATTGGAGTGATTTTGTTTTTCCTTTGCTTTTCTGCCACTTTTGGCTAATCGCAAAGATGAGGATGAGTGGCGATACAATGAAATTGATGAAAGGACACTCACAAACACCAATGATGAGGCTAGGATTCGAACCCCGAGACCCCTGGCGACGTAGTGTGCATTGATAACCATTCCGCCACGGAAAACAGCTTTTCAGGATGCTTCTAATACAGTGGGGCGAGGGGGTTTAAACTTTCAAAAAGACTCAACATGTACGTTCCTGTCGCCAGGAAAGAGACTAGCATGCAGGCAGTTTTTTTTTTTGTTCACCCATCGTAACCACCCTCCATCCTACTGGTATAAATCATGGTTGCAGTTCAGTGTTGCTATACAATGGGAAACTTCCCTCAGGGCCGGAGAATTCAGACAAAATTGTAGGTGAAAAGTGATCGAAACGGCAGAGATATTTGAAGATACAGTCGTCGCATATTAAAATCAAGCATGAATGGAGGCATAAATTATCTGCTTTTCGTAATTACATACCATTTCAAACGTGTTTTAGTTTTTCCTTGAATAAAGGGAATTTTTTCATACTGAAAAGGGAAACTATACATTCCACTTTTTGCAACAGTTGTTTGTTTTCTAAGTAACAATTTACGGAGTTCCGTGATTAATAATGGAACAATGAAATCCGAGTGTTCGCATTCCCATCATCGCGGTTATCTTAGCTTAAAATGAGTTTGAGTTTTTGTTTTAGTCCATTTTATGCACAGAAAAGCTAATTGGGACTAGTTTTACCGTTTAAAGAAGTATCCAAACCACCATGTATCGAACTCAGAACCCCTTGATTACAAGGCAATGACATTACCACTGCTCCATCGGGGAGAGGTCTTGGCTTAAAAATCGAAAGAGTCTTTGGTAAAGAAAACATTCTCTCTTTCAAGTTTTCATGTCCATGCCTATGTGCGCAAAATAAAACGTAAGTACATAGAAGTGCCCAATGTTTCCTTTTATCTCTCCAAGCTACTCGCCACAAGAAAAATATAAAAACTATTAACGTAAATAGTCATTTACAATTTTGAGCACGCCTTTACATGAAAAATTACATAAATTGCTTACAAAATTTCAAGGTTGTTTAAATCAGGTTGATTTAAATTGTGTGATTGACAAAAATCAGTGATTCATGTCACTTTTAAAATAAAAGAAATATACAATAATGCACATAAGTAATTTGTGGATATTAGAATCACTTTTGGTGAAAATTGATTAATTTCTAAATCATTCAATAGTATTTACAGGGTTCTTAGATACTCTTTAATATTTTCCAAGGAGGCCACCCCGATGGCATATTAATCAAGGGATCCCGGGTTCGATACCTGGTACATAGTACCTCGGATCTCACTTTAAACTGTAGGTCCAGTCGCGATTAGCCTTTTGGTGTTTAAAGTGGGCTTAAAAATAAATCTATACAAAGAAACCATTCTCAAAGAAAAATTAAAGGAACAAATTATATGTACTCGTGGAATGAAACTCGTAAGAGCTATGAATGCAGCACTAGCCCCCCCTCCCCCCCCCCGGCCTTCCCAACAGATGCATGAAATCAGCTTAAATGTGAACTCCTTTGCGTCGCAAGGCGTTTTTACGCGAAACGTCCTCTCGTTAATTCTCACACTGATTATACGAGGGGCGATCAGGTTGCTCTGACCCTAACATAGAAAGAGCGGCAATAGGGTTTCATTTTTTTTATTATTTTTCAACATACTCCCCTGCAACTCCAATGCATGTTTCCCATCGGTGCTCAAATGCCTTGATACCTTGCAAAAAAAAATCTTCCGACTGGTCCTCCAACCATGAGTCTACAGCCCTTATCACCTCAGAATCATCAGAAAATTCTTGCCCACGAATGTCATTCTTCAAATATTTGAACAAATGGAAATCACTGAGAGCCAAATCTGGAAAATAGGGTGGGTGGGGCAACAATTCGAAAGATGCATCTGCGATAGCAGCCCTCGCAATGCGTGAGGTGTGGACAGATGAATTGTCCTGGTGAAGGAGCACACCACGGGTCAACATCCCACGCCTCTTTTTCTTGATGGAATCACGTAATTTCTTGATTAGGTCACTGTAGTATGTGCCAGTGATGGTTTAGCCTCTTTGTAGATAGTCCACAAGGACACCCTTGCAGTCCCAGAAAATTGTGGCCATCACCTTCTTTGCTGACGTTTGCACCTTGAACTTCTTCGTTGGTGGAGAATGTGCATGTTTCCACTCCATGCTTTGTGATTTTGTTTCTGGGTCGAAGTGATGGACCCATGTTTCATCCATAGTTACAAATCGGGCAAGGAAATCGTGTATATCAGCACGAAACTTGTCAAGAAGTTTTTGACTGATGAGCACTCAGGTGCGCTTCTGATCTGAGGTGAAGTTTCGAGGGACCCATTTTGCAGCAATTTTTTTCATTTGCAATTCCCGGGTAATTATGTTTTGCACAGTGCCATATGACAGGCCACACATCTCAGCGACATGATAGATAGCGACTCGACGATCCTTCAGCACAATATCGTCGACTTTGTTAATGTTTTCGGTCTTCATGACGGTTTTTGGTGCTCCACCTGCATGTTCATCCTCACACAACTCTCTCCCACAATTAAACTCACAACACCATCTCTTCACCATACTGTATGAAGGAGCAGTGTCCCCTAGTGTATCCACCAAGTCCTCATGAATTTTGGATACCGTCCACTTCTTCACAAAATATTTGATCACCGCTCTCACCTCACTTTTCTCCATTCTTGCACATTGACACAACTTCGCTCAGTTCACATTGACACAACTTCACTCGGTTAAACCCCTGTAAAAAGAAAACTGTACGCTACTCAGACTTGCAATTCAGATTGAAAGCATATAAAGGATCACTAAACAATAACAAAATAAAAAATCAATCATAACGTCATTATTTCTATGTTAGGGTCGGAGCAACCTGATCGCCCCTCTTAACTTCTATATTGATCCTAAACTTTGTCACACCTAATGCACTACTCAAATTCTCTGGATTTTGAGATATTACATGACATGGAAAAATGCAAACATTTGCACCGCACTACAGTGACAACTTATTTATGGATTCCTGACACAGGCAGGCTTCTTTGTAACTAAATTTCTTGGAGACATTAGCTGCCACACAACAATCGTAACATAACCCCCCCACCCTTTGTGTTATTGGAGAGTTTGACAGGTTGTTTCCATCGCAGCTTCTCACCTTTGATCGAAACCTTGCCGCATGCTTGAAGCAGTGTTTGTTTTTAGTTATCGGTACTTCAGTGGCGCAAACTTCGTCCATGGGCTGCATAGGCGTGCGCAGACCCTGCGATTAGGGGGGGAGGGGCAAAGCCTTGATGAAAATCCAGTCTGGGAAATAAAATCCTCATTCCATATCAAAGGCCCATACTCAGTTTTTTTTAGGGTATGGGGAGGTCCAAAAATGTGGAACAAAGAGAAGGACAGAAAATGCTGTTGGATTGTTTGAATTAGGTTATTTTACATCACTTTTCTGCCACTTTTGGCTATCGTGTAATCGTGACGATGAGGATGAGTGATGATATGATGAAATTGATGAAAATCACTCACAAAGAACACCCATGTCCAGGCCGGGATTCGAACCTGGCGCCAGAGCGTGATATGCTAGCCACTCTGCCACGGTAGTCGGCAAAATTCTTTTGAAGTAATAGATGTGACCAGCAATGCTATGGTGGTATTGGAAGGAGCTAATAATTGTACAGTTGAAATTATGGTCCAAAGTAACTGAAAAAATTCAATTCATCAATAGACACTCCTTCCCCCAACCTGACAATCAGCAACGCAGTCGCTCTCATACAAAGTCTGCCATACAGTGCACAGCTGAGTGTTTATTTTTGCACTCAATTCTCAGAAGTATTTTAATAGCACTTTCCTCTTCAAATTGTGGTTTCAATTTTCCTTTAATTTTCTTATAGCAGCGGCATTGAACAACCATAATAATTCTAGGTTTAGATAATAATATATTTATAAATTAAATGATGTGTATTAGCAATGATTCTTATAGTAAAAAAATGTAATTCTGAGTTAACCAAAATAACATTTTTGCATTTTCGCAACACCACTGCAGTTAAAAGAGAAGATGGAGATGACTGGCCGAATCTAAACAAAATTCCCGACCCTTCTCTAACTAAACCTTTCACTACACACACGTTTGCAAAATGTACATGTCGCACTTGAGGTACTATCAGAATCATTCAACCACCTAAGTATGAGGGAGTGCTAATAACAAGAAATTTTCCGGAATGTTAATGAAAATAAATTTGTTAGAGAATAAAATGAAAGTCCAATTACATAGTAAATAATGTATCCCTATGTAATTGCTTGGAACTCTCATTGATATGAACATAGAGTGCATCACACATATCTTTGCCGTTGCGCACATACAAATTTTCGTTTCGTCTCCCTCTCTCTTAACATCACGTGTTCTACGAAGCTCGTCAACCTTCGACATTGTTGCCATATTGTCATTCCATTCCTGGACACACTCACACAAACATCATTGAAAACAATTGAATAGCGCTCCAGCTCGCGGTTCACACCGTTCGGCAGGGATGGTAATGTGGCAATATAGCATGACGAAGTGGTTGCTTCTTTTATGCAGTGCATGTTCATTGGCTAGCTAGTAACTAGTATTGCCAACTGTAATAATGAAGCACTATTTCTGTCACTGAAGGAGAAAGGCAATTAAAGTGACGGTGAGTTTTGTTGGATTCAAAGCACCATATTTTTATTTTTATTTCATACTAAGTATTTGACCGGTTTGACGTTGTGTGCGTTAATTGTGTGTGTGTATGTGAAAGTGTGTGTTTGTTAATGAACGTTAAATTCCATAATGCCTCCAGTTCTGTCAAAGTTGAAATCAAAAACCTTGCATAGCCAAGCTCGAAAAATTCACAAATTGTTCATATTTCATAATTTTGGAATTGTTCAAAAGAAATAAATTATGAGGTTCCATGAGCATTGGCTCCGGCACATGTTCTTGTAGAAATTGCATAGACTAGGCTGTCATTTTTGCTGCTTAATGCGATGCATATTGTTTTCTGTGTTAAAATTGCCATGCTTTCTTGGTTAAAAATTTCATAGAAGAAAAAAACAAAAAAAAACAGCTTATCACAGTATATGTGTGTGTTATTGTTGTGGAAGCTGGCATCCTTTGTAAATGTCCAACAAAGGCAACATTGCTTGAGGAGGAGTGTTGTGGTCCAATTGTCGAGGTTTAACACGTTCGCATGTTATTAGTTCCAGGGGCGCCAACTTGTCAAAATTATTGGGGGGCTCTGATCACTGAAATAAATAAATGAATGACTCACTCCCTCCCTTTTTTTAAAAATAAAAATTACATCTTTGTATAGCAGTTTTTAAGCAGCTATTATATTTCTTGTGCAAATGAAATGTAACATGAAAGACGTGTGTCTGCTCATTTGCTTTTTAGATAACAATTTACATTTTTATTTAAAAGTAGGCTATATTGACATTAAGAGGCCAACATAACAGTTTTATGCCGGCGTCGGTAGCCGAGCATGTTGGATGGTCAACTCAACTTGCTTTGATCTGGAGGTCTCGGGTTCGAGGGCATAGGAGTGTTTTAATGTCCGCAACAGACTTGTAAGGAAAGGACATGTGATGGGTGCAGAGAACCTTAGTGTTGACGTACCCATAAAAATAGCGAATATTTACAATATTTAAGTTTTATTTAATTATTTACATAAATGCTAACACAAATTGCAGACAAATAGTTTTACTTTTTTGTTCTTGCTACAATATTTTACTTTTTAAATATAATTTTGCAATAATAAATAAACACATAGCACGCCGTGCTTTAGCAATAATGCCTTTGATCATAGCTGTTCCCGCTTTCGCAATACAGACTTTTCATAAGCTTTCCTTGCATACTTTACTGCAAGCCAGTGTTAAATAAATAAGGGGAAAATAATTCTAAAGTCTTCGAGACTTTAGAATTATTTCCCCTTATTCTTTGGACTAGAGGAAGAGATTTCGAGGATAACTAAATATCGTACATATCAATATTGCCTGAAAGTCGTGTTTACTACCTCAAATTGTTCAGAATTCACTAAACAACATACTGGTATAATACATATTGTCATATTACCTCGTTATTTTGAAACTCTTTTTTTAGTAAAAATGTTAACAATACTCATAATTATATACTTAGTATATAGTAATAAGTCATGTGTTTTGCTGTCTCCGTTCATAGCCCCCCCCCCCCCAAAGTTGATGGTTTAGCATTCTCAGCCCCCCCAAAATTGATGGTCTAGAACATTTTAAATGTGTATTTAAAGTTAAGTTCATGTGGCACAATTCAGAGTAAACTACAAGAGAAGCAAAATAATAAATTAGATCCTCTTAAGCAAAATTATTTGAGGGCCTCTGCCCCCACATCCCCCCCCCCCCAAGCCCCATGGAGTCGGCGCCTATGATTAGTTCTGAAAGCATACTTAGTATATAGTAATAAGTCATGTGTTTTGCTGTCTCCGTTCATAGCCCCCCCCCCCCAAAGTTGATGGTTTAGCATTCTCAGCCCCCCCCAAAATTGATGGTCTAGAACATTTTAAATGTGTATTTAAAGTTAAGTTCATGTGGCACAATTCAGAGTAAACTACAAGAGAAGCAAAATAATAAATTAGATCCTCTTAAGCAAAATTATTTGAGGGCCTCTGCCCCCACACTTATCTACACTTATCTGATGAAAATCAGCCAAAACAGACAAACTTGACATGGCATGTTTTAATGTATTTTTCCAATTTCGCTTTTTTATGACACATTTCTTCAATTTTCTCATAATAAGACATATATATATATATATCTGTATAATTTCGTAATTGTCTTGCACGTAATCGGTTATTTCATAATTTATTCTTCGTACCTTTAAAGCAACGGATAGGTTATATTATTGATGGCAGTATGATGAAATTAAGGACAAAGAAATTAAAAGGAGGTGCGTTCTTTTCTTACCAAGTATCCCCCCACCGATTTTTTATCCCTCGACAATTGATAGCCGTGCGAACTTTATTGAGGAAAAAAATGTTCAGTCATTGTTGAGCGTGCACAAGACTCACAGCAAACAAGTGTCAATTGTTCTCGTTTCTTTACCTTTTTTTCGCTTCTCACAACAATCAGTCAAAAGTAAAAATTGCATTCTGTACA
Source organism: Lepisma saccharinum (assembly GCF_977018435.1). NCBI lineage: Eukaryota > Metazoa > Arthropoda > Insecta > Zygentoma > Lepismatidae > Lepisma > Lepisma saccharinum. The sequence goes on from NW_028143509.1 coordinate 23,322, forward strand.
TTACAGCCCCTACTCTGTCGGGAATCGAGTACAGGAGTTTCAATATATCTTGTTGTTGGAGCCAGTGTGTGTACTATGTCCCTGCTTAGGATAATTACAGTGAACCTCACGATATTTCCTATATTGTCCCAATACATTCTTCGGTTAAAAGAATTCTGACTTAATTTAATGCCCCACCTCCCTGTAAGATACTGACTTTCTGAATAATGAGAAATTTGAAAGTATTGTGCATATATATTTAGCTTTACAGGGAATATTTCTGCATTTTCTGACATTTTAAATATTTGACATATTTTTAATTTTGTGACATATTTTTATAATTTTTATGAAATAATTACATACATATTTTAGTTTTATAGAACATAAATTCCCGGGCCCTACACATAATACATACCCTAAGCTCTTGTTCTCCCTTATTCATGATGACAATATCACCACGAACAGTGTTAATAATATAGAACACTGACAAGTATCAAACTGAAAATGTAATAGATGATTATGAGCATTAATTTAGTTGTGAAAAATCTTTAAAGGAATGTTGTAATTATGAAAATCTTTGTTTTGTTAGACGCTGAGACTTTATTTCTAAAATATAATAACAATACGAGACAAATTGTTGGGTGATCTTGAGCTCCACAGTTGGCGCCACTGAGATACATCGTACCTGAGCAATTCCGTTGAAGATTTTCACCTATTTGATGTTATGTACATACAACACTCCAGTAAAAAACGCATTTTTATGCATGTACGTTCATAAGAAAATAAAATTAGCTACTGAAAATTCATGGCAATGTAGTGAAAAGTCCTGGAAAATATAAAAACTTTTTTTTCATATCCTTTCATATTTTCTACTATGGGGCAGTTACCTCAAAGGCACTGGGATCACCTATCCAGTGGTAGCTTCTCTCACAGACCCCTTACAATAGCACCGCACAGGACAATGCTCTTCAATCTTCTTCTCATTTACACATTATATCCCAATTTTTTATCTTCTAGTGTCAGTAAATTGGCAAAGCAGGTGTTGGTGGGGCCATACCCCTCATCCCTTTGGCACAGCATTCCTTCAAAATGGAGGCATAAGCCTCCCTTATAAAAACCTTGACTTTTTGATGTTGATTTGCTTTATTTTACTTTGCCTTTTGTGCCACTTTTGGCTAATTTGCGAAGATGGGGATGAGTGATGACATGATGAAATTGATAAATGGACACTTACAAACATCCATGCCCAGGCCAGGATTTGAACCCAGGACACCTGGCATCGTAGTGTGATGTACTTACTAACCACTCCACCACGGGGGTCGGCTAAAAATCTTAACGTACCCCTGTATGGGTACAGAAAAGGTTTGACAAGCAAACCCGTGAATAGCTTTAAAGAAAATGAGGGGGTTGAGGTTATAGAGATACATGTACATTTGATTCCAAAGTTAAGATATTTATATTCAGAAACACGTATATTGCTGGGTGGTTTATGCTTGATTGTTTATTTAGTATTCTTCTGAGTTGCTGAGATGCTCAATCAATCAAATGTTTCTTCTCGCAAAACTAATTCCGACAGAACTAACAGATCTTTCTTCCTAAAATTGATGTGTGGCACTGAATTCTTTTCTTGACCGGGTTCCAGGAGTGCCCGCAAGAGGAATTCATAACGTGCCTGCGTCATGGGAATATTTAGGGGGGGGGGACAAAATTTTATAGTTTAGCTACAAATTATATACATCTTCACACAAAAATGTGGGGATCGTTTCGTTTGGTTCACTTGTTATTGATTGTTAGTTATGGTTGTTATTATGTACAGCTTTGCTACCTACCTGTGGGTGATCACTGCGATAGGATAGAAATGCAACACCCCTCTTATGCGTTTAAAATCTGTTTGGAAGGGTGGGGAACATGCTGTTCTCATTAATACAAGGTTAGTCAAGCAAACAAACTGTTAAGAATAAGGTTCAGTACACTAGCAATGGCAGTGAGCCTGAGCAGATTTGTACGTTTTATGTTAGCAAACATGAAAGTGAGTCGTGCTTTTTCTTTCTTTAGTCTTTTAATTTCAACTGCAATGAAAGGTTTCGAATGTCATGCCCCTTTCGATTGCTGGCAACTCGACCAGTGGCAAACATGTCTGGGTAATATCTTTGAACAAATCCTTAAAAGAGAGTGAAAGTTCAGTTGAGGCACAGGCGACATGATGGGTTCTGAAGAAGTTATGTATGATCAGCAGGAATGCGTTAAGAATAGCTTTTGTAAACCATACGGTGTTGTTGTCCAGTTGTCGACCTTTCCAAATGTGCAGATATTGTACAAAATTCTAATCATCGTACCAGTGATAAGTTGCTCTGCGGTAAGCATAATGAGTGTCATTAGAATCATTAAAAGCATACTATGTTCGTGAATGGCTGATCAGTGGTTAAAGTCGACCATGATTCCATCCTGTGAGTCTGATATTTCAAAGTGGTGCAAAATGAGGAAATTATCGATAATTTTTCTGCAACAACTTTGTAACGTCAGAAGTTATTATAATTTATGTAAGTGTTATTTCAATCAATATCAAGTTAACATACAATAAACATATAAATGTATTATTCTTTGTAGCTAATCAGTGGTGATTTATTCAATCTAGTATATATGTACTAGAATATATAAATGTATATATTGTAGACAATACCTAAAGTAAACATGTATTGCTTAAATTTGTTTGTATTGTATATATTGTTCCGCAAATTTTGTGACCAAAATAATTTGAGTAAATAATTTGGCATAAAGGCGGGGGTGGAAGGAATATTCTACCTTCATGGGGGAAGGAGTGCGTCAAAGGCCTTGGGGTAATGGGAATCCCTGCCGGGATGTAGAGATATTTAGCTAAGACTTTCCTTCAAGTTTAGGTTTCCTGAAAAAGGAATGAATGTTCCTACAAAATGAACTTACATGTTTTTGAACTGAACTTTGAACTTTATATTCTCAAGACACAAAAACAGATCTCGTGACATTGAATTAGAGGAATATTTTAGCAAAAATGTACTCCTATGTAATTCACAAGATAATCCTTGAAAATGAAGGGTTGGGCGCCAGCTTGTTTCCTTGCACAGGGTGCAGACAACCCTTCATATCACAAGAAAACGAACTAGCATTTGGGGTGGCTAGATCTGGAACTCGACTCTGTAATGATGGATCCTGGTATCCAGTTCTGATTTTCGGTTCCGGATATCAGATTTTGATTTTCATACCAGATCAGAATATACAGTTCTAGATTCAGATGTGCATCTCACTATTTTTGTTGCATTTTCTTTATACTACTTACGATACTCGTACATTATGCTTCTAAATTGAGCATATAAAGATGTACTGTACCGTACCGCGTTCCGGAGACACAAGCAATCAGGAAGAGAGTTGTCATGGTTTTATCTTTCGTCCTATTGTTCGTAAAGTTGGCATTTAATTGCCAGGAAAAGTAATTTTTGAAGTAACTAATAAAACTGTTACAGTTACCTAAAAATCAACGGAGTTGCAGTGTTATTCCCTTTGGAAGGTAACTGCGTTAGTTAGGTTCTCGATTAATGTAATTATTAGTTCCAAACGGCAGTATTATAAGTAACGAATTTCTTCGAAACACTGACCCATCCCCACTATTTACTTACTTGCATACTCTAATCTTCACCTCCTCGTTGCATATTTCAAACACTTCTGCCTTACAGTGTAAAAAATATAATAATAAAATGAACAGTTACATTGTAAGCAAGAAATGCCACCTATCTTAATTACTTTTTGGAAATTGTAAATAAGCGAACATTACACAAGAATGAACTCAGAACGACAACTAGCACCCCCTCCACCTTATGGCCCTTTGCCTCAGAGGATGGTATTGATTATTTTGGGCATCACTTTTCGAACAATATGGTTTACCATTGGATCTGATCCCAACAGATACATAATGCTATTATTGATTTAGAACATGTCATTCTTTAAAATACTGTAATTACATCTATTTTGAGTTACAACTTACGGTGTAATATAGGTAATTTCTGTCATAAAGTGCTAAATTAACGAATCTAAAAGTTAAAAGTTTGATTCTTAAGTACATTACATTTGCCCCTTTATGTTGATTAGCGTCCACTTTACGTATACAATTTACTTTCTGGTCAAGCATGTAACTTTTCCTCTCTCATAAATTAATGATTATCATCACTCATATTCATTGTTGCAGTTAGTCAAAAGTGACAGAAAGGCGATGTTAAATAACAAAAAACAAATAAAATCAAGGAGAAAACAGATTAAAGATAATTACGTAACAATATTTCAGGAATTATGTAAGCAGCATGACATTTTCTTTGACAAATATGGGGCGGGGTTTAGTGGACCCTGTGCTCTTTTAGTTATAGCTGTAACCCTCCCCCCCCCCTTCTCCCCCGTACGCATCCATGGATGTGCTTTTCTGTTCAGAAAATCTGGCCACCCTAGTGTACTTACAAAATGAAATTGGTATCTTGCTCTGAACAACTGCGTCAAATCTTCTCCTCTGATTTCATGCCACGTGCCGCCCCTGTTGTCTTCTCTGTGACACCGCCGCACCGAACTCCCCTTTCTCGCGACTCAAGATGGACCACCGCCATGTCCGCCTATCCTGTTTCGTATTTGTGTTTTTGTGTGACATTGTTGTAGCTTGGTTACGTGCAAATCAAGATTAGTACGTATAACACAGAATAAATGCATTACGTACAAATAAAGTTTAATTAACACGTTTTAAGTTATATTTTGCCGGGACCTTCAGTAATTTACGTATAAAACAGAATTACGCAGAACTGAGTTACGTATAAAGCAGTCTCAACTGTATTTGCTGTGAACGAATGTAGATAGTGACAGCTACGTTCAGATTGGGTTCGATTGTTGGGCCAGCTACAAAACAGGCAGGCTGATCTAAAATAGGCATATTGTATCAACTTGATAATTGACAGTTGATTCTAATCACCAAATTTTGTACTTGTAACTAATAGTTTCGAAAATATCGCAACATCAAATATATCATGTGATATCGGTTATTGCCTCTCGCGTCAAACAGAAGGTCGAGTTAATTTTGTTTTCAGACTCATCTGAAACTGCTAATACGCACTGAAAATTGATAAAGATTTACAGATCAATACACAAATGACAGTTGAAAAAAGTAAATTTTATATTTTTTTTTATTCGTGGCCAAAAAGAAAGGATTCCGGGTGTCAAGCAAATGATAATTGAAGGAGTGTTGTGATTTTATTTATTTAGTTTTTAGAAATTTGTATTTTTCTAATTTGTGTATTTTTAACATTTCGTGCCCTCAAAAGATCTGAGTTTTACCTAAAGGTTCTACCTTTCCTTTCTTCAATTCACATTTACTTCCGGCCCTTCTAGCATTTATCTGTAATATGCAAGTGTCCTACCCACTGAGGGAGGGGGGAGCAACTAAGGGCTCTATGAAGCAATGCCATAACATGACATCTGAGAATGGGCTTGCTACAACAAAGGTAACACCAACGAAATGGAATAAAATAAAGGCTCTCCCAGCCCTGTGAAGAAAACAAACATTTAACGATCGCATTTTCTAGCGAGTCATGACTTTGTGTTCTCGATTCCCTTTGAAACAAATTTTGAATTTCAGTCAATGTTATTCCAAGCAACATGCATTCATTACTGCCAGTAAACAGTAAAGATTAATTCTAGGATAGGTGTACTAGAATTTTGGATTCCTGCATCAGAAAATTTGTGGCTATCCCTACTAACAATGTGTATCGTATAGTATGGGTTGTACAAAGGAGTTCACAAGTACTGCTAGGCAAATTGTCCATAGCAATTTTCATGAATTATTCTCTCTCATCCTTCGTGCTCTTAATGTCTGCTGGTGTAGAAGTTTGTTTGACTTCTTGTTTCAATGCGATGGTGATGGACAATTTGCTTGGCAATACTGAATTTGGTGTACACGAGGGCTAATCGGGACTAGACATACAGTATAAAGTGGGATCCGAACCATGTGTGCTTGTACTGGGTATCGAACTTGGGACCACTTAATTACAAGGCGATGACGTTACCACTACGGCATCGTTGCAATACCCATGTATCCCACTGCACGGAAAAAGATTGCACTTCCGGATAGAAAGGAGTCACTTTGCAAGCATGTAGGTTTACACAAAAAAAAAAAAAACTATTTCAGAAGGGGTTCCCTTCGGAAGAATTACGAGGGTCACTATTTATATTTTGAGCCTAACAATGAAAAAACAGCAATTTGGCATTGAAAACTGCTTTATTGTTTTTCGAAGTATTCTCCTTTATGGTCAATACACTTTTGCATTCGTTCGAACCATTTGTCAAAGCAGTTTTTCCAATCTTGAGACACCTGCATAATATGGTTTTTGAACGCATCAACGGCGTCTTCCGCCGACGAAAATCGTTGTCCACGCAATTTATTCTTGACATTCGGGAACAAGAAGAAGTCATTGGGTGTCAAATCAGGACTGTATGGCGGATGACCCATCAATTCGATTTTTTGACTGTTCATAAAGTCTGTTGTTAGACGAGATGTGTGACAGCTGGAATTGTCTTGATGAAGAATGATCCGATGGCGTTTGTTTGTTTTCCGTATTTGACCGAAGACCTCTGGCAAACAAATTGTTGTGTACCATTCAGAAGGGGCCGCGGTGGCTCAGTCGGTAACGCGTCTGACTACCATGCTCAAGGTCCCGGGTTCGATCCCCGGCCGGTTCAAATCCGGGAACTTTTCTAACGGTGAAAGCGGCCCCGGCGCCCACCCAGCGTCGAATAACATGGGTACCTGGGGGAAACCCTGGGGGGTAAAGGCGGTCAGGGGCGTGATGCTGATCACATCACCCCCACTCACGACCGGATCAAGAAAGTGTGGGGCGTTACCCCTACACCCCCTATACGCCTTCATGGCGTGGTGCTATGCACAGGGGAACACTTTTACTTTTTTTTTTTTTTTACTTTTTTACCATTCAGAGTTGACCGTTATACGTTCCTCTAAAGGCACAGTTGCCACATGACCAGTTTTCCCGAAAAAACAGACTACCATTTGTTTTGATGTGCTTCAAGCACGAACAACTTTTGTTGGATTGGGTTCATCTTGAAACACCCATACAGTCGACTGCTGTTTACGTTCCGGCTCAAATGCATATATCCATGATTCGTCACCTGTTACAATCTTATATACGTCTTTTGAATCACCACGATTGTATTTATTGAGCATTTGTTTGTACCAATTGACGCGAGCGTCTTTTTGAGTTTTTGTCAAATTGTGTGGGATCCAACGAGAACATACCTTTCTCGCAGCTAAATGATCATGTAATATTTTATATATGCTGGTGGAACTAATGCCTATGGTTGCCTCAATCTCACAGTATGTCACATGACGATCTTGCAGTATTAGGTTTTGCACAGCATCAATGTTTTCTTGAACAACAACTGATTTTGGACAACCTTCGCGAATCTCGTCGGTGAGCAAATGGCGGCCACGATTAAATTCGTTATACCAGCGTTTCACAGTGGCAAAGGATGGGGCTTCATCGCCAAATGTGGAAGTAAGTTGATCGATGCACTCTTGTCTTGATAATCCACGTCGAAAATTGTAAAAAATCATCGCACGAAAATGTTCACGAGTTAATTCTATTTTATTGTTGTCGCTCAATCTCCAAGGCAACATAAACAACACAAATGAAGCTATTGACAAAACATTTGAAGTACGTTATGGTCAATAATGCCAGACAATTCCGTGCAAACGTCAAATCGCGCCTAACTTCAATCAGTGTTGCCAAGACTCAAAATATAAATAGTGACCCTCGTATACTAGGATAACAGCGTAATCTTTCTTGAGAGATCATATCGACAGGAGGGGTTGCGGTTATAGAGGGTTAACTTTTCAACCTTTTCCTGTAGCATCCTTCAGTATTTGATGTTAGTGCTATTCAGATACTTATGTGAAATCTTACTTCCAGGTTGAACCAGCTAAATATAATGATGGAGTCCTATATTTGAAAGAAATCCTTTGGAACACAGTTTTTTGTCCTGATAGATTGAAGATAATCATCCATAGATTACAAACCGTTATATCAAAATTTTCCACAGAAGGCGAGAAAGTAGTAAAAGAAATAATGAAAGACATAAGATTTAACAAGGGTAAGTTTGACCTTTTTAATTTCACATTTGTAGCAATTGTTTGGAAACTGTCGCAATGGCTAAGTGTGCTGAGAGCATGACTCAAATGATCTGGACATTTACAATGCTTTGTGTTTGCCATGTCATCAATTTTATCTAATCAATATGCATTTTTCATTGTCATTGTTATTCAAGAATGTTAGAAACGTGACATGAAATAAGCCAAGTAGAGCCTGACCCATGAGTCTTTGGCATGCGCTGTAAAACTCAACAGTGTTGATAATGGAACAAATAGAAAAATCGATACAGTGCGCCAACGCACATGTGATACATGACTGACACTACCACTGGTTTGAGAACTAATAACCTACAAATGTATTAAACTGCAACAATTGGACCACACTCATCCTTCGGCAGTATTATTGCCTCAATGTGATGGGTGACAGTCGGCTGCCTTTGTTGTACATTTACAAACTATGCCGGCTTTCACATCAATAACAAGTATATACTATATTGCCACCAGACACTATTCTTTTGTTATGAACTTGTCACCCATCAAACAATGCCAATTTTAACAGAAAACCATATGCATCGCATTAAGCAGCAAAAATGATAACTTCCTAAAAGAACATGTGCAGGAGCCGAGAGTTGGAATGCTCATGGAGCCACATAATTTATTTCTTTTGAACAATTTTAACCTTTTGGATCCCAAGCGTGTCGATCCAGATGCTGTGTCAAGGTCGTAGTTTTTACGTTATAACTTTTCTATTTTTGGCTAGAATTTCGATTTTTTTTATATTGTTCCTAACACATGTATTTAACAGAAATGTTTCTTGCACCTTTTCTTTTTTCTTCATGAAAATGGAGGTGAAAAGGCGGGAAAAGGAACTTCTCTTTTGCATCTCTTTTCAAGGGAAAATATAAATTTCAAACATTTCAACAATTTTTTAAAATAATTTTTGGGGGTTTTCTCCCTTCCCCCTCCATATATACGCCAAATTTGCATAAATTTTGCATTTTGTGCATTTTGACATTTTTTTCGGCGGGGGCGGGGGAAATGCCATTTTTTAAAAAAAAAATATTTTTTGAGGGGATTTCCCCCCTTTCTCCCTCCATATGTACGCCGAATGTGCATACATTATATATCGTCTGAATCTGTGATTCATTCTGCGTACAACGGTATATCTTTCATATCTCTAGGGCATTTAGTTTCTGAGCTATAGTCATTTCAAGGTACCGCTGCATTTTGAAGCTTGAATCAGTGGCGTGCCCACCATTCCTTTTGGGGGTACAACTCAAGTTACATTGGTCATACGACAATGATGCAAATATTTTTCTGTTTCTTACATGCCAGCGATAATTTCTATGTGCATTTTGAACTTTTCATATCCTTTTTTTCGAGGGGGCAGGGGGGGGGGGAATGCCATTTTTTTAAAAAAATTATTTTCAGGGGATTTCCCCCCTTTCCCCCTCCATATAATGCCGAATGTGCATAAATTATATATCATCTGAATCTGTGATTCATTCTGCGTACAACGGTATATAGTTCATATCTCCAGGGCAAATAGTCTCTGAGCTAAAGTCATTTCAAGGTACCGCTGCAATTTGAAGCTTGAATCAGTGGCGTGCCTACCATTCCTTTTGGGATGTACAACTCAAGTTACATTGGTCATATGATGATAATGCAAATATTTTTGTGTTCCTTACATGTCAGCGATCATTTTCATGTGCATGTCGACACTGTCATGTACTTTTTTCGAAGGGGCGGGAGGGGGGCGAAACCCCATTTTTTTTAAAAAAAATTATTTTCAGGGGATTTCCCCCCTTTCCCCTCCATATATACGCCGAATTTGCATAAATTTCATATAGTCTGAATCTCTGGTTCATTGCGCGTACAACGGTATATCACTCATCTCTCTAGGGCAATTAGTCTCCGATCTACACTAATTTAATTGAAACTCTGCATTTTGCTCAAAATCTGCTCGGGACCGTGAGGCTTACTTGTGAAAATGGCCTTGGGACTCAAAAGGTTAAAATGATGAAATATAAACAATAATACTGGAGGCATTATGGAATTTAACGTTCACTAACTTAACCACATACACTTTCACATACACTTTCACACACGCACGCGCGCACACACACACACGCGCGCACACACACGCACACACACACGCACACACACATGCACACAAACGTCAAACCGGTCAAGTACTGAAAATTATATTATGGTGCTTCCAATCCAACAAAACTCACCAACACTTTGTCTTTCTCCTTCCATGATAGAAATAGTGCTACATTAATACAGTTGGCAACACTAGCCAACAAAAATGCACTGCTTAAAAGAAGCAATCATTACGTCATGCTATTTTGCCACATTAACATCCCTGTCGAACGTTGTGAACCGTGAACTGGAGCGCTATTCAATTGTTTTCAATTATGTTTGTGAGAGTGTGTCCAGGAATGGAATGAGTTCTTGGCAACAATCTGGTAGGTGAGTGATCAGGGCAGAACACTTGATCCTAAGAGGTAAGGAGACGAAACAAAAATTGGGATGTGCTGTGGTAGAGACTGCTGTGTCAGCCTCTACAGTATGTTATAGTCTGCAGTCTCAATGATCAGTAACAAAGTTTTTCACCACTACTTATTCCACAAGGGTAAACTATTTTTTAACACATTTGAAAATGTTATTATTTACGAGTACCTACCGTCTCAAGGAAGCTAGCTTCCAGACCAAAGTGACAAGTAGTGCAACCACAAACTACACGCTTTAGAAAAGCATTTCCTCCTGCAATCTGTATATAAATCATTCAGTGTGTACACCCAACCAACAGACAGAGGTGACCTAATACATGCAATTAATAAAATGGACATGAAAGACAAGACATATGCAACTTGTCATGTAACTTAAAGTGTGCACTTAATATGTTAAGCAGATGGGTTGAAAAATGCATTTTATATTTCAGGTAGCAACATATGTGCATCGGGTATTGTTCAGCAGCAGAAATTCCTGAAAGGTATAAATCAGGCATTAGGAAAGGAGCAGTCAGAAGTAATAAAAGATCTGGAGGTGATACGTGGAATAATAACATCCACCAAAAATTTGGGCATTCACATGTCTGCAAGTATCGAACAGTTGATTCGTACCAGAGATCCAACAGCACCATGGCAAAATTTCCTGCCAGAAGATCAACGGGCAGTGAGAAACAAGTTAGTATTTTCTGAAGATTTATATATATAATGGATAAAAGCAAGGAGGGCCAAAAGGGCTAAGTAAAAATCAAAGAAGGTAAAAGGAAACACTCACCGGACAGTAGAAAAATTCAAAATTTTCGCTAATTTCATAGCATCATCGGTGTGAGGAGAAATAGACGGAACACTAATTTCATGCAAGAAAGCCTACTAGCTGTATTTGTAGTATGTGTATGAGGGTCACTATTTATATTTTGAGCCTAACAATGAAAAAACAGGAATTTTGCATTGAAAACTGCTTTATTGTTTTTCGAAGTATTCTCCTTTATGGTCAATACACTTTTGCATTCGTTCGAACCATTTGTCAAAGCAGTTTTTCCAATCTTCTTGAGACACATCCATAATGTGGTTTTTGAACGCATCAACGGCATCTTCCGCCGACGAAAATCGTTGTCCACGCAATTTATTCTTGACATTCGGGAACAAGAAGAAGTCATTGGGTGTCAAATCAGGACTGTATGGCGGATGACCCATCAATTCGATTTTTTGACTGTTCATAAAGTCTGTTGTTAGACGAGATGTGTGACAGCTGGAATTGTCTTGATGAAGAATGATCCGATGGCGTTTGTTTGTTTTCCGTATTTGACCGAAGACCTCTGGCAAACAAATTGTTGTGTACCATTCAGAGTTGACCGTTCTACGTTCCTCTAAAGGCACAGTTGCTACATGACCAGTTTTCCCGAAAAAACAGACTACCATTTGTTTCGATGTGCTTCAAGCACGAACAACTTTTGTTGGATTGGGTTCATCTTGAAACACCCATACAGTCGACTGCTGTTTACGTTCCGGCTCATATGCATATATCCATGATTCGTCACCTGTTACAATCTTATATACGTCTTTTGAAGCACCACGATTGTATTTATTGAGCTTTGTTTGTACCAATTGACGCGAGCGTCTTTTTGAGTTTTTGTCAAATTGTGTGGGATCCAACGAGAACATACCTTTCCCGCAGCTAAATGATCATGTAATATTTTATATATGCTGGTGGAACTAATGCCTATGGTTGCCTCAATCTCACAGTATGTCACATGACGATCTTGCAGTATTAGGTTTTGCACAGCATCAATGTTTTCTTGAACAACAACTGATTTTGGACGACCTTCGCGAATCTCGTCTGTGAGCGAATGGCGGCCACGATTAAATTCGTTATACCAGCGTTTCACAGTGGCAAAGGATGGGGCTTCATCGCCAAATGTGGAAGTAAGTTGATCGATGCACTCTTGTCTTGATAATTCACGTCGAAAATCGTAAAAAATCATCGCACGAAAATGTTCACTAGTTAATTCCATTTTATTGTTGTCGCGCGATCTCCAAGGCAACATAAACAACACAAATGAAGCTATTGACAAAACATTTGAAGTACGTTATGGTCAATAATGCCAGACAATTCCGTGCAAACGTCAAATCGCAACTAACTTCAATCAGTGTTGCCAAGGCTCAAAATATAAATAGTGACCCTCGTATCAATGTGCATGCACCTTATGGAAAACTACACTTGCCTTAGTAGTCCCACAGTTCATTTCTTTATACTGCATTTCCTCAAGGTATAGTTCAAACAACATTGATTGCCCTTAAGGAGAATTTCATATTACTTCATGCAATTAATCCTTAATTTTTCTTATTGAAAACTAAAACTTTTTCAATAGCTCAGTGTGTTAGGGCATCTGACTACCATGCAAGAGATCCGAGTTTGATTCCTGACAGGGGAGAACTGGGATTTTTCTACCTGTTCAATCAGCTCCGGCATTCACCCACCTTCGCATTAAGTGAATACCTGGAGGAGATTCTGGGTGGAGCCTGGTGCTGATCACATCACCCCCACCTTCAGCCATGATAAAGAAAGTGTGTGTATCCTAGGACACATTAAACAGTGCCGCACTCTATAAGCATTCTGGTTTTGATCCCACTTTAAACTATATTTAGTCCCGCTTTGCTCATCAGCATAAAATGAACTAAAAACAAGCTTTACAAAACTTGCGTATTTTCAGATTAATCGACAATTTATTGTAGGTTTCAGGAGTATTCTGGAGGTCAAACACTCGCTCCGCCAAAACTTTTTGTCTCGTATTCCTACATTGAGCATATTTTATATATATATATAACCAGCACGCTAGTGGTTCTGAAGAAAAGCGGGGATTATATGGCTTTGCGAGATTCAAAACAATGACGCTTATTCCTTCGCACTGGATGAGTCATTGCAGTTATCGGCAAGCGACAGCTTTCCAGACGCTAGACTAAACACTGGCGCCAGCTGCAGCGTAAACACAGTGAGACCGGCTGGAAGTTAGAGCAGCAGGTGGCAAAAGGGAAATCATCAGCATTTTGAAGATAACGCAGTTGTCGAAGACCAAACTTTTATCAGCAGTGTGAAAAAGAAAAATGATCCTTGCATTACCTTTTACCATGCAACAGACAATAATACGGGCAATATTTCCTATCCAGACAGCTGCATTCAAACAAGAAAGAGGGACCTGAATTCTGCAATTATCACATTACCATGCACACCAGTGGCGGATAATGAGCTGTTGTAGGAGAAGGAAGGGGGTCACTTTTCTTTTACTTATCATGAGGTTTTTGTTAGTTTTGAAGAAAGTATTCAGAACTGTTTGCTTTTTTTTTAGACACCAAAGGAAAGGAACCCATGTGTGCACACGAGCAAGAAAATCGTGGCGGTAACAATTAGCAACGGACCCCCCCCCCCCCTTGCTGATAGAAAAAGGGGAGAAGTCACTCGGACAACAAAATACTGTTTTGGCAAATTTTATGACTGGCACAGTTGGGAAACGTATGAAGCAGGAAACTGAAGTTGCAACATACGTAAGATCGACGTCAACTTTTGCGGGAAACGTAGATGACAATGTGTTAAGCAGGTTGACGATATTTAGTTGGCCTATGCGGCTTTGATTATCTGTAACAGTTTCCATTTTTTTATGGAGTTCTACAGGGCACAAAGAACACGCTTTTAACGAAAGTGGTTACCGGAAGTTGTCGGCTACCAGGCCAAAAGTTGCTCGCTCACGGGAAATTGCTGTATCTCGAGCTCAGAGCTAGACAGATGGGTGAGACTTCCTGCGATCTTATCTCGCATTTCTCATCTAGCACTGGTGAATATTTCCAAGGTGGTGCATTCAGCGGGGAAAGAGCTTGACCTGCCATGCACATTGACAAAGAATGTCAATGTCCAGCGGGCATTTCCGGCTGCTTCCCTCAAGTTGTCAGCAGCTCTTAGGACAAGGAAACATGTCAAGGTGAAGTTAAAATAACGTCCAAGCTCTCTCCACATTCGATCTTCTCTTGTCGACTTACACAGGTGTCTACTTCGAATTAAGCGTAACCAGTTTTACGGAAGGGTCTTGTAAACAACTTCGTATTAAAAATTATCCGTATTTCGATTTATCCGTACTGAAATACATTATAAATCCTATCTTATCGGCTGGGGAATGGGAAGAACTTCAGATTAAAGGGTACTTCGTATTAACCAATATCGTATTAACGAGGTTTTCCTGTACACACTATCACATTCCTTGCACTGAACCTCATATATAATCCCCTCCTCTCTGTTTTCTTCCTTCCTGTTCGCTATCCTTAAAGTGCTACGCCCTCCCTTTCTATATGTTTTTATGCCCGCTTTTCTAAGTACTTTACTTATTATCTCTGTGGATTTCCCCATACTCCTTATACCAAATCACCTCTCTTTTTCCTTCTCTCCCCCCCTCTTGTTTCTTTATCTTCTTTCTTCTGTTTACGTCAAGTAAGGAAGACAGAAACAATGATGGATTCTTTCCACTGTTGAGGAATTACTTCTTTATTCCACATTAGACAAATTAATTTATGAATTTGACATATTAATAAATTCTCACCATATTTAACTCAGCTGTTATTAAATTAATGCCAAGTGCTTTGTTATTCTTTAGCCTTTTAGTAGCATCTTTAACTTCAGTAAAGTTTTGTTCCGGTACTAAATTTTCTGTTGTTTCTACTTCATTCACTTCTGATTTATCTCCTACATGAAAATTTAAAAGGTCTTTAAATTATCTATTTGGGATTTCGTTGCGGTAGCACTGACAGAGACCAATTCCACACAGGTAAAACAGTGACAGCAAGAAATCATTCTAGCTTGGTAGCTCATGGTAGAGCAATGGCACTGTATGCCAAAGACCCAGGTTCGAGTCCTAGTCGAGCCTGCATTTTTCGCTGAAAATTCTATGAATAACAAATGGTTGTAGTTTATCCCATAATATTTGTGACTTCTATTTGTTGATGTATTTAGAGTGATTATGTGAAATGTAAAATTCCCACCTTAAATTAAATATTTTATATGTATATTTCATTAAATTGAATTTAATAGAATTTTTGAATACATTGGTATCACATAGGCCCTTTATATTGTGTATATATTTGTGTGTATAAGTGTGAGGGTGGTGAGAGGCAGTAATATGTAAGGTTGAAATAAAGAACATAACTGCTTGTAGCCTTGAAACCCAGGAATTATGCTTAAATGTTATCATGGTTCTAGAGTAGCCACCTTGTAATAAAAAAAGCATTAAACCAAACTTTAATTGTCACAATTGTTATTTATTATTCTGCTTTTTCTTCCTAGATTTTCCATGATTTCGGACTCAATTTACTTGAATAGGCCCAAGGACGGAAAAACCAGCTGTCTCTTCAGCTCGGATAACATTGAATCTGCATTTTTAAGTTGCACAATACCATCTGTAACAGACTTCAAGGACCCTGATTTACCGGCTCTTTTGCTGTTCCTGCAGTACACAAGCCAACTTGAAGTGAGTGAAGAGTAAATTTTGATTTTGTGCATTCTTCTAACAGCACCTGATTATTATTGAAACTTGCCGCTGAAAATGAGCTCACCATTCAAGTGTCCACTTTTGTTGTGCACCAGCACTTTGCAATAACAAGTTGAAATTTTGACACACATTAGAGAAAGGTCTGACTATATAGAGTATTCAACTTGGCGTGGATATCTCTTGTCTCTTTTCTGCTTCACTTTTGCAAAGTTTCACCATTTTTCGGTGATTTATTAATTTCTTGCATATTCAGCCTCATATAATATGGATTGTGTGATATACTATATGGAGGCAACATACAAGGTGCATTCAAGTTCTAAGGTCTACTATTTTTTTCTTTCTTTCTTCTTCATAAACCACTTACACAACAGAGATGTAACTTCATTCACTTCTCAACATAGTCTCCCTCTAGCTGTAGACATACACACTTTTAGCAACGCTGACGACATGATTGCATGGCCGCCGCAAACACTTCTTTAGGAGTCTGCTTGGCCCACTGGAAAATTGCTGATGCAATAGCAGCAGACGAAGGAAAAAGTGCGGCCCCGGAGAAAGTCCTTCAATGTTGGGAAAAGCTAAAAATTGCTAGGTGTAAGGTCAGGTGAGTAAGGAGCATGAGCACACACTTCAATGTTGTTGTCATCAAGGAATCTCTGAAGCTTTGCTTCCCTGATGAGCAGGAGCATTGTCTTGATGAAAAAGACACGTGTGAACTCCTCTCTGGCCATTTTTCTGCAAAGGCTGGAAGAAACTTCGTCGCAAGAACTGTTTCGTGGGAAGCAGCAGTGTCCTGGGGAACGCAATATGTGAGGATTATTCCTTCACTATCCCAAAAGATGGCTATCATCATTTTGTCGTCACTGGTAGTAACCCGGAATTTCTTCAGGGGCATCGAATGCTTCCATTGCTTTGATTGTCGTTTGGTTTCGGGATTGAAAAACTGTATTCATGTATCATCCATCGTCATAATTTGTGGAATGAAAGCACCATTCATGCCATCATCACGTGCCAAGAGCGACTGACACATTGCCACACGTGATGCTTTGTGCTTGTCTGTCAGCATGCTTGGAACCCATCTGGAGGAAACCTTTCACATTTTCAAGTCATCATGAAGAATGGTGTGCACAGAACCTATGGAAATGCCGCATTTGGAGACAATGTCTTCCACGGTCAATCGGCGGTCATCCATGACCAATTGCTCCACCTGGGCAATCAAGTTCTCAGACCAGCTTGTACGTGCGCGAGGCTGCTTCGGTTCAGTTGCACACGACGTTCTGCCTTCTCTGAATTTCCGCACCCATGAATACACGTTTTTCACATCCATGACACCATCACCACATGTCTCAGTCAATTGCTGATGAATGTCGATCAGTTCGACCCCACGCAAATGAAGAAAACTGATGATCACACGCTGCTCTTGTAACGTGAATGTCGCCATTGTTAGTATCAGAAACAAGTCTCACTCTACCAGCTGCCACAAGGTTTCTGTGCACAGTACGGTGCTGCCATCTCTCTCACACATTCACAAATAGTGTAGTGTCCAGTGTGCCAAACTGCATGTTTGTATCTGCCACCAGTCCTAAAAATAATAATAATAATAAATAAAAATAAAATAGACCTTAAAGCTTGAATGCACCTCGTAATGTGTGCATACTGAGCCTACATCAGGGTTACTAGAAAAATTAATGCTACCTTGCAGGGTGGATTACAGTTGTAACAGCAGACACACAAAATATGCATTGTTTGACATGTAAGGCTTTTTAAGGCAGGAGTTATTTTATTTGCTAATGTAAACAGGCTGAGGGTATGTTGATACAATACGCATGTTCCATGTTTGGAGATTAGTTTGATGTGTGTGTGATCTATAGGCGAAAATTTATTGAGTCCTGAAGTTTGCTCTGAAGCTCATTTATCAGATTTGAGTCACATTTGCTGTTGTGCACCATCTTCTTCCACAGGCTATAAATCTAGAACTAGTTCTCGGAGGAACCTAATATTTGGAATACAAGCCCTCCAGACATGATTGAACCATCATGCCAAATTTCATCTAAATCCTAAACTATTAACTGGAGACCCTGGTCGATCTGACATGGAATGACCCAATAATAATAATTAGCCCAATGAACGAAAAATATATATTTGAATACACACATTCTTACAGACATAACCATCTTGCCAAACATTGCAGTGAATGGAGGATAGTTTTACTTTGTACTTAACTATCATCCATATTAATATCAAAATGTATTTTTATGCGTGTTCGTAACATTTGTGACTTTGTAGATGCATTATTTCAAAGTTTGCAAAATTTGTTGATTAGTGCTCATTAAATACTGTTAGGCTTATCTGCGGACACAAAATAGTGAGTTATAGTGACTTGCGTGGAAACTCAGATATTCATTGGTCTGGCATATATACAAGAGGCAGATATAAACAGTGCCAACATGCTATATATTGCTTAAATATCATGATGGTTTGCATCACCAAAACAATGTGATGATATGTATTGCTGACACAATATGTATCATCAAACGATCGTGATGGTATATTGTCTAGTTGATACCACCTTTACAAAATGTTTTCAATATCTCAATATATTCCAACATTAATATTGACCCTGCCCATGGTAAAATAGTTTAGTTTTTCCAAGATGTAGCAGTTTTTTAGTAAATATTTCATCTTGTACTTCAATTTATGAAACAAATTGTAAGTCCCTCTTTCTAATCTCCAGAAATGTAGTCTAAGCAGAGATTTGAATGTGCCATCCAAATTTGGAGCTAACTCAACTTATGAAAAATCTAGTTGCAATAGGAATTTCAGCTTAAAAACTAGATTTGCTAGTGATATAATCAAAATTGGTGATTTGCCCCACCCTTCCTAAACCACACACTATATTACAGAGTCGTTACTAAAAATTAAAAGCTCAAGTGATGACCTAACATTGCTGAGACTTGAGCTTCTTAATCTACGACAATGTAACCTCAGATATGAGCATAACATAAAGCTCTTGCAAAACATGTTAAATCTGACTGTCGTCCACCATCTTCAACAGGGTGGCTAGTCATCGGGAATTCTGCATGAATTATTGGGTCTGGGAATTCTGCGAGACTCCGAAGTGAATTTTTCTCCGTAGATGTGAAAAATTGCAACTTTTATTAATTAATCCAAGTTCCATTGAACTTATACATATTTAAAAATGCACTGAGGCAAGTTTTTTACAGTATAGGTTTCATTTTTATTAGGGATAGGACCGATTAATTGGTACTCTATCGGTATCGGCCGATATAGGCATATCGGTGTATCGGTTGATCGGTAAAATTACCGATTATTTTACCGATCCGATATATCAATAAATATCTTATAATTTAGTGCAAAATTCTGCCATTTTGTTGTAATTTTTATGGATAATCTCGATGCCCTACTTTTTAAAAAAGTAATTGTCTAAATATTAAACTTCTTTTGCACTGCAGTCACCTCGAAACACACATTTATTAAGGAGATCAATGAACATTTCAGGTTCTTCATGTACAGTCACAGACAGTTCTGGGTTGTATAAATCCCATTAAGTTTCAATGGAATTGTTACAACCCAGAAGTGTCCGTGACTGTACCATTTCTAATCTTATATCGGATCTGTAGAATATCGGTTATCGCTATCGGTAAATTTTATATCTGTACTTTATCGGTATCGGCCAAAATTTCATATCGGCCCATCCCTAATTTTTATTGAGGAAGAAAAAGAAAGCTGCGGGGAAAATAAAAAAAAATTCTCTCAATCTGTTTACTTTTTTAGTATCTTTGCAGAAAAGTCTACCTGACAGACAAAAGATTATTGCAAGATAAGATAGCCTCCAGTTGAATAGACAAATTTGAGTTTGAAGTTGTACAATTAACAAATGTTCGTAGATTAGTATATCCTGTAACATCCATCATTCGTGTTTGAAAATATATTTCAATTTTGAATATGTGGAATCGCAAATGTAAACTCTGTTCCTTATATTAAATATCTTAAATATATGTACCGTTTAATTGATTTAGAATTTTTGGATACATTGAAATCTCGCAGACCTTTAAATAGTTAATATATTTGTGTGTGCAAAACGTGTTAATGGTGAGATTCGTAATACGTTAATGTAGAGAAAACATGTGCTTGTATACTCTTGAATTTTTGGATAGCTCACCTTGAAAACTGGGAATTATACTTTAATTTTATCATGGTTCTAGAGTCTCCACCTTCTTCAAACATGGTGACCAATTTTTCTCAAATACAACATGACACCAATCTGTCAAGTTATGTTACAACTGTAAAATTGCAACTCAAAAGCTTTACATTTATGGTAAAATGTAAGTTTGTGATTTTACCACCACTCCTAAACTATGAGATACAATTTTAGTTATGACAGCTGAGTTTATTTAGTTCCTTATACTCAAAAATGCATTCTAGACAGCTTGGTAGAAAAAGAGAACAAGGTATAGAGTTTGCAACATGAGATATATATATATATAAGGAAGAGGGAATCACCATCTTAATGCATGGCATGGGAAAGATAACAGAACACAAAAACATTTGCACATGTACAATAATTTGAGAAATTAAAAAATCATTTAGAAAGGGTTCAGATTTAAATATACTGCAATTATAACTTTATTCTGCTTTCACAACATTTAAATACAATGTACTCAATTCTCCCTTGTAATGTTTTATAGAGGGTGGCTCAAAAAGTCACTTAACACACCCGATACAAGGCTCCTGCAGCGCGCAACATGGAAATGGTGATGACCAATCGTTATCAGGCCAAGGGGGAACCACATTGAAGCCACCTGCGCAGTCGCTGGCCATCTTGATGTCCGCCATCTTGAATTCAACTTCAGAATTTCAAATGGGAAGGGGTTGATATATCAAATCAGGCTAGAATTTCACGAGAAATGCATTGGTGAAGGGTTTTTCAACGTATCTTTAACCAGTAAAAACTTATGACTGAATTCTTGTACAAATTTGCTCCTTTTCGAGGTGTTAGAAAAATGCCTTAAAATTTGTTTAGCGCACCGGTAATGCATCGAGATCAAAGTGATGTCTAGGGAGAGAAGTTTGTATGCCATTGCTCAAGATTTTAATCAGATACATCCATGAAGAGCTGCGGATTATGAATGGTTGTCACGAACAATTACAGTGAAAAGTCCTTCACAGTGACAAGGCTAATGTTTATGTTCATAAGGAAGTTTATAAACAGAATATGCGACCCTTTTCATCTGATAACTAACTTTGGACAGAAACTGCTTCACAACGTTCCCATAGTGTTCTGGTGTTCCTCCCTATTGAAAAAACACTGTAAAAAGTACCTTCTTCCATAAGCAAAGATGAAAAACCTGTTTATTTAACAAATCCAAGTAGCCCTAAGCATTTAAGGTTCCGTTGATGGAAAATTGACTAACCAGTCATGTTCCACACAGCACACCACACTATTAACTTACCAGCACTAACCATTCAGCTTCTCTCCCTAGACGTCACTTTGATCTCGATGCGTTACCGGTGCGCTAAACAAATTTTAAGGCATTTTTCTAACACCTCGAAAAGGAGCAAATTGATACAAGAATTCAGTCATAACTTTTTACTGGTTAAAGATACATAAAAGAAAACCTTCACCAATGCATTTCTCGTGAACTTCTAGCCTGATTTGATATATCATATCACCCCTTCCCATTTAAAATTCTGAAGTTGAATTCAAGATGACCGCCGACTGTGTGGGTGGCGTCAATTTGGTTCCCCCTTGGCCTGACAACGATTGGTCATCACCATTTCCACGTTGTGCGCTGCAGTGGCCTTGTACCGAGGGTGTTAAGTGAATTTTTGAGCCACCCTGTACATGCAAAAATGTATTCTATCAGTTCGTCACAGATGCAACTATGATTTGCCAT
Organism: Lepisma saccharinum; assembly: GCF_977018435.1. NCBI lineage: Eukaryota > Metazoa > Arthropoda > Insecta > Zygentoma > Lepismatidae > Lepisma > Lepisma saccharinum. The sequence goes on from NW_028143509.1 coordinate 45,421, forward strand.
TATGATTTCCCCATAGGAAGTCGCTGATAACCAAAGTGATACCACATCTCAAAATTATGTACTTCATTCAACTATACTGCATTAGTCAATTTTATCTAAAAATTTCAGACACTTTTTCTTTTTTTTTTCTTCAATATATGTTATTATTTCTGTTAAAAGTCCATTTCTAGCATGATTTGAGAAAAATATGAAAAAACCCACTGTGAATTGTACTACATTAATTATTTTGAGTATTATATGTTTGGCTAAGCCTTGATTTTACAAGTTTTCTCAAACTGTTGACAATCATAGAACCTCACAAGAATCTACAGCAATAATAATACATATACAACATATTCCGAAAAGAAAAAAACTGCACAATTTAGGAGGAGCATAGGTGGGGTGGATGGGCAAAGATGGAAAAGTCATCTATTTAGTGACCATGACAACTGTTGTAAATTTCAAAATTGTTTACGCTATGAGCTAATATTTTATTTTCATCATTTCAAGGGTCCAATATGGCGCCGAGTTAGAGGACAAGGCTTGGCGTACTCTTTTAGTTTGCTTACTGAACCCAGTGAAGGGCTCCTCTACTTAACATTAGACCGTTGCACTAATGTTGTGACAGCATTTGAGGCAGTTGGATCGGTGATGGTAAGTTGCCTTCCCATATAATAACAAGTTATGTAGAGTATGGCAGCTAAATACAAGAAGTTTGTAGTGTACTAATGGTACGGGGTTTCTTTGTATAAAATATCCTTTCAACATATATTTTAAATAATTATAGCGACAACTTCATTAATTAGAGAATATTGTATCAGGATGGTTGTGAAAATATATTTTCCAAGTACAGTAGTTTATAGTTTGTAAGAAAGATGAACATTGGCTATTTCATGCGAAATCAACAAATAAAGAAGTACTTTTCAACCTCACATATTTTGATTCATTTGAAATTTAGCATACTGAGGTAGGAAAATATGCAAAGTTGTAGGTAGATGTATATTTTGTATTTCCAAAATTACAGTTGTGCAAACTGTACAATATTTAGCATTTTTTCAACCTTGTTAAATTTAAATTGCAACATTTCCTCAATCAGGGAACCTATAGAAGTGATTCAAATGGCATTGGAAAGGTCTTGAAGGGCTCTTTCACATGAGATATAACATGCCTAGTCTGGCAGGGTGGTGACAGACCTGGAAAACCAGGAAAAGTCGGGGAATTTTGTCTTTATCGACAAATGTTACTTTGAATGGTAGATGTGATGCAATGAATCAGCCAGGCAGGACTGGCTTATTTGATGAACCTTCAAGTAATAAGGGAGTGAAGCTGTCAACCAGAGGAGGTTGACACTCACTATAACTTCTGTTTTGCATTCTGAAGGAAAATAATGAGGGCTTTAAAACATCTGGCTGCACATGTTTTTGTACAAGTGTTTAAAATATTTTTAAAATTGAATATTATTTGGATGAAACTGTTTTGAAAAACGCTTTTGATTACCGAGCCTATTTTGCCATGTAAGCCCCCTGGGACCGGGCCAATTTTTAGCAAAATGCAGGGTTTCATTTAAATGACTGTAAATCAGAGGCTAATTGCCCTAGACAAACGAATAATATATTGTTATACAGGGTTTGTCGGGAAAGTAATGAGACTGGGTCCAGTAAATAAATTTTATTGATCCAATTGGTACAACTTGTTAAAATTCTTCAAAATACTCTCCTTGGCTGCCAGCACGATTTCCACGCAGCGTACGCCTTCTGGAAGTCAGCTTCCGACAACCCCTCAGAACACCCGTCGTTGCTGCTTGGAAGGCCAAAACATCATCAAAATGGCGACCTTTCAAGCTTCTTTTGAGCTTTGGGAATAGAAAAAAGTCCTCCGGGCTCATGTTGGGATTGTACGTTGGCTGCAGCAACGTGGCAACGCCGATTCTAGCCAGTAATGACGTCACAACGAACGTGGTGTCACTCGACACGTTATCGTAATGTAGCTTCCAGCATTTGGCAATCTCCGGCATGTTCAAATTTTCACTCACAATTTCGTGCACCACTGTTTTGGGTAGATTCAGTTCTTCGGCTATCATTCGCACACTCAAACAAAGGTCTTGGTCCAAGAGTTCCTTGACTTTGACGACATTTTCGTCCACACGACTCGTCGAAGGGCGTCCAGAGCATTTGTCATCCTCCATGTTTTCCCATCCGTTCTTGAAATCTCCATGTATATACAGGGTGACTGGTAATTAGATGTATTCCCTGAAAGGGGTTAAAGTAGAGACAATTTGCAATAAATTTGACCATATGATACCCCGTCCGAAAATTAGTAGTTTTCGAGATAATCGAATTTCAATTGTTTTTTTAAAAAATGACAATTTTCCACATAAAAAGATGAATTGAGAAAAAACTGCTCATTGTATGGAACTTATTTCAGCGTTTTCTGATAGCTAACAAATAAGTGGTTCGTTGAAAAAAAAAGTTTTTCCCAAATAACAATCACATGCAAGTAACGGGTGGGTCTAAACTTACAAGTGATGATAAAAAAATGCACTCTTAGTTTACTTGGCAACGTATTAAACGGGTGGGTCTAAACTTACAAGTGATGATAAAAAAAATGCACTCTTAGTTTACTTGGCAACGTATTAATAACAAAAATGGTATGACACGAAGCGTACAAATTACTTAAATTACTTCCTTGTGACATCTGCTTTCCAACAAGGTACAAATGTTGCTAACATTCACATTTGTGTACAAGAAATAATACTTCATTCATCTTCATGTGAATGGAATCAATGAACAATACAATTAAAGAACATTACACATCTTGTTCAAAGTGGGCACCTCCATTACGAATGCAGGCACACAGGTTTTTACGGACATTTGGTCTGTTAACTCGTGATGTGATGGTGTCCTTGTGTTGACCAGCTGTTAAGATCCTCTTCCTGAGCTCTTCTTGCGAGTTTACCGGTGTCTTGTCATGTGGCTCCAAATGTACTCTGTAAATAAAATGGAAAAAAATAATCTGGAAAGGGTGGGATTTGAACCTACGATGTTTTGATCTTGACCCTGACGAGAACAGCAAAAAAAAAGTACTGTCATCTAACCAACTACTCCAGGAGATTACTAACGGAAAGCTCAGAAAAACACGTTGATCTCAGTTGAAGCAACCTTGTGCCGGAATTTCAAACCATTTTTCGCCAAGAACCAAGGAAAAGACGCACTTTGCAGAATCGTTTGGTGTTGTGCAAGGTATCTTGACTACAGATTTCGTATAAATCATCAGAAATTTGCCTCCTTGCATTCAAATGTGACTGCAATTCTTTCCAGATGGATGAGAACCTGTTCGGTGTTTCAAAATGCACATAAATTTCCCTATTTTGAAATTCAGAGCGAAGAATCGTGAAATATTTTCACCATTTGTATTTCTACTTAACTTTTTTTGTCTACTCATGTATTTTATTACTGCTTTAGGGTTTCTTAATGAAAAAAAAAAATCACTAACATTTCCATTTAGGAAGAAGAAATGTTGCAAAGTTGGCTACTTTTAGTTGGCTCTGAAGCGCTATGCTGCCTAATTTACGAATTCCGGAGTTTGAAATTTTTCAGGGCGGTCAAATAAGAAGAGTACAAGAAAACAAAAGACATGAGAAAACACTCGTTGAATCTTGCTATTTTTGAGTGTGCGGATAAACGATATTCTACTGTATTTAATTTTGGAATGAATTTTCAATTGGTAATGCATGCATAATGAAAGATGATTTTCTGATTTCAATAGAAAACAATAAATTGCTTAGGTGATGGAGATGATGATAACTATAATTGTTATAACTGTAACATTGTTCAAGGTACAAATAAATGTTTGATGTAGGAAGCATTTATTCCTCCAAAATGTTACATTGCTTGTAACAAATATAAATTAGAAGAAAAATTCTGTAATGTGTGCAATAAATATGTAAAGGAAGAATTATACTTTCTTTATCACCTTTGAATGTCCATGCAGACACTAATTCTTTTTTAGTAACAATTTCTAGTACTAATTTTTCTTTTAGGAACATCTATTGAATGGGGAAGATTGGGAACCCTATCTTCTGGAATCTGCGAGAATGTCTTTAATATATGAAACAATAGAAGAGGAGAGGAGTCCATATCTTTCTGCAAAACAGTCGCTACTCTCGTACTTCAAAACTGGTGACCATAGTTACAATAGGTAATTTTTACAACTATTCCATACCTTGTCGCTGCACCTGAGAAGTGTCTTGTCAGGTTTTTAAAAGCAAACTGTGGCATTTGAATTCTCTGTGGGGTCATGTCCTGTGTTTGTCCTTTCGTGTGCTAAGTACTCCTGTACAGCCTCAACTTTTAACCAGGGTGTGGAGATTTTATTCTCAGAGACAGTGTAGTTCTAGTTTTAGTTCTTGTAAAGTAATCTGACTGTATTATTTTAAAAATTGAGTGAGAAAGTTTAACCTTTAGTGGATGGCTGATTTTCGAACGAAACCGCCCAAATTATATAGCAGTAATTAACACCTCAGAACTTGAAAACTACACTTGATATTTCAGTTCTGTCTTCTTTATTCATTACCATCCAATACATTACAGCTGCATATTTAGATTATCTCTCATGTATTTTTTGAAATATTTTAAAACAAAGCTCCGATTAATATACTGAGATGAAGTACTCGCTTACTATTTGTAAGATCGTCTTTTCTTTGCTGCACTGGCCTTGTTGGCCACATAAAAACCAGGTTCGTGGATTAGTTAGTACTTAACCACTTGCTTGATTAACCCGAGTTAACTCTGAAATTGTTTTTGCTTTACATATTATTTACCCGAGATATCTCGTTAAAATCTTACAACTACAGTGCACTTTTCTGCCTACCTGGACAGTCTCGTTTGAACTTTAATAGGTGTTAATTTCCATTTTGGCCACTACGTGGAAGGTGTAGATAGCTTGTCGAGGTACTGCTGCCATCTACTGGATTCCCGTGACACTACGTAGTTGTCGCCTTTCCAGTGATGCGAGAGGAAAGAAGATTCGTCGCAAGTCAAGATACTATTGCCCACATTGCGATGTTGCACTCTGTGTTAGCCCATGCTTTCGCGTTTATCACACTGTGGGTAACATTTGATGTGAGACAGTATGTGTGATAGGCTGTAAACTTGGACAGCATTAAAATGTGAAGACATTTTATTTTCGACAGTTTATATGCTATTTTCAAACATTTGTAGTACTTTCCTTATATGTACGAGTTAACTCGGGTTAATAATTATGGAGGGTTTTTGAATAGTTTTGTGACCTTATTTGACCCCAAAAATAGAATTTCGTTACTGTTCCTTAATTGCCGATATTGGTACATTGTACACACAATAAAAAAAAATGTGTAAAATATGGACCATTTTTGGGAAAATAATGTGTCAGGAATGTGGTTAATCTTAGTACAGGAAAATCTCGTTAATACAAAGTATCCTTTAACTCAAGTTCTTCCCATTCCCCAGCCGATAGGATAGGATTTTTAATGTATTTCAGTGTGGATAAATCTAAATACAGTCAACTCTCGATTCAACGACCTTTCACAGTTCCCGGGAAAAGGGTCGTTATTTCGAAGGGGTCGTTATTGGAATTTGCACCAATTTTCAGCTTAAAGGGAGCTCAAACGGACACAAAGATGCCTAGGAGATGATAACACCATTTATCCTGGTAGTTATACAACCTGTTATGCACAGGATGCGTGTTGTGAGAAGGAAAACAGAACATGAAAAAGTTTTCACAAAAGAGAATTTAAAATAATGTTACTTTGTTTTAATTGTGCACAGTCGTTGCTTTCCCAGGAAATTCTTACAATTCTAGTTCATGAGAAACCCATTTCCACTGAGACCAATGGAAAGGAAAACAATCTCTCGCTTATTGCAAGTGAAACTCGAAGAATCTTGACACCAGCCAGACTGGTGCCAGCAAAAGTCGGGAGATAATCGGGCAGAATAAATGTGGGATTTTATACGGGTCTACTGGAGCATTGTTTGTTACAAGATTAACTGGTAAGATTAGATCTCTCGGGAGAAACATCACAACTTCTCTAGGTACCAGACAAAAAAAAATAAAGGCAGGGCTGTAATTTTAGTTCTGGTTCGGCTGCGTAAAATACATCGTAAAAAAAAAGTCACTTTTCTTTGCTTCAACCAACGTCATTCACCCTCCCCCCTTCCCCATTCAAGGGGGCAGTCCAAACTCCTTCCTTGACTTGCATTGTAATCCAGCGTGAAAAAGGAAACGCGCAACTTGCATTCTGTTTTCACCCAATGCGTATTCTAGGACACGTCATTAAACAGCGTGGCAGTCGATAATCATTCGGGTTTGGAATTAAATTTCACTTTAAACTGTATATTTAGTCCCGATTAGCCCATCAGCATAAAATGAACTGAAAACAAGCTTTATGAAACTGCGCATTTTCACATATCAAAATGGTAGATTGTTATTTACTCTCACGTTAATCGACGATTTAATGTTGTATTTAGGAGTATTCTCGATGTCAAACACCCACCCCTCCAAACGTTTTTCCCCTTGAATAATGTATTTTTAATCGGTCTCAGCGACCATTCCTATATTGAACACTTTTTTTTTCCTCCACATGAATGGTTCTGAAGAAAAGCGGATGCAATTTAAATTTACAGATTTGCTTATCAGAAGGCGCAGAACATGAAGTTATTTTAACTCTTGTTTTCCTTACTGGAGATCGAATTTCATTATTGTCAAATCAAAACAGCTTTGCGAGATTCAAAACAATAACTTTTTCCTTCACGCTGAATGAGTCATTGCTGTTATCGGCAAGCAAGAGCTTTGCAGACGCTAGACAAAACACTGGCGCCAGCTGCATCGTAAAAACAAGGAGACTGGCTGGAAGTTGGAGCAACAGGTGGCGGAAGAGAATAATCCCAGCATTTTAAAGATAACGCAACTTGGAACTTTTAACAGCAGTGTAAAGAAGAAAGAAATGACCCTTGCTTTACGTTTTACCATGCAACGGACAATAATACGGGCAATATTTCCTATGCAGACAACAGCATTAAAAATAATAATAATAAATAAATAAATAAAAAACAACTGAATTCTGCAATTATCAACATTGCCGTGCACACCAGTGGCGGAGAATGAGCTGGGGAAAGGGTAGAGGGTCACTTTTTTTTTACTTGTTCTATGGTTTTTGTTCAATTTCAAGAATATATCCAGAAGTGGTTGCCCCATTTTAGACGTGAAAGGAAAGGAAGAGGGGTGGGTCCTTTTCCACCCTCGCCTGTAATCAGCCCGCATGAGCAAGAAAATCGTGGCTGAAACAATCTGCATCCCCCCCCTTATGTTTGCTGACAGGAAAAGAGGGAGAAGTCAGTCAGCCAACGGAACACTTTTTTGGCAGATATTAAGACATCGACACAATTAGGAACACGTATGAAGTGGGAAACGGGAGTTATGATGCACGTAAGATCGAAGTAAACTTTTGTGGAAACCTGGATGACAACGCATTAAGCGGGTTGACGATCTTTAGTTCACCTATGTGGTTTTGATTATCTCTAACAGTTTCGCTTTTTTATGAAGTGTTGCAGGGAACACAGAACACGTTTTGAATGAAACCGGTTACTGGAAGTTGTCGGCTACAAGGCCGAGAGTTGCTCACTCACGGGAACCTGCTGAACTGAAGATCAGAGCTGGACAGATGGGCCAGACTTCCAGGCGCCACGCATCTGTATTTTCGAACATTCCTGCGATCTTATCTCTCAAGGTGGTGTATTTATCGATGAAAGAGCTTGACCTGCCATACACATTGGCAAAGACTGCAAGTCCAGCAGTCATTTCGGGCTGCTCCCACCCTCCCCCGCGAGTTTTCAGCAGCTCTTAGGACAAGGAAACAAGTCGATTTAAAATAACATCCAAGCACATTTGATCTTCTCTTCTCGCATATCCAAGAGCAAGCTTAGCAAAACAAGCCTGGCACGTTGGGTAGCAGCAGTCGGGTGCGGGGTAACATTGGTGCACTTGAGGGAGGGGAGGGCAGAGGTCAAGTGCTATTGGATATCACTCAAGCATGGTGTGGTGGTGTCTATTTTTAGTTCAGACCTAATTGTGAGCGGTAGAGCACTCATAAAGGGAATGAGTGGAGGAAAAAACAATGCAATTTCGGCCAAAACTTTTTCCCCCCAAATTTTTCTAAATTTTTCACTGTTCACGGTAAAAGGGTCGTTACTTCGAGAGGGTCGTTATACCCGGGGTCGTAGAATCGAGAGTTGACTGTACGGATAATTTTTAATACGAAGTTGTTTACAATACCCTTCAGCAAAGACCCTTTTGCTCAATTCAAAGTAGACACCTGCTTAAGTCTAGAAGATAAGGGAGAATGTGGAGAGAGAGCTTAGATGTTATTTTAAATTGATCTTGATTTATTTCCTTGTCCTAAGACCTGCTAACAACTTAGGGGAAGCAGCCTGACCGGCTTGTTGGACTTGCATTCTTTGTTAATGTGCATGGCAGGTCAAACTCTTTAATCACTGAATGCACCGCACCACCTTGGAAAACTGTTAGATAGTAAAAGCCACAAAGGCCAACTAAAGATCATTTAATGGGATGTTATCCAGGTTCTGGCAAAAGTTTGCCTTGATTATTGATGTCGTGACTCCCATTTCCTACTTCATACATTTTCCCAACTGTTCTGATTTCATAAAATTTGCCAAAATCATTGGTGGGAGGGGGGAGTTGATGCCAATTGTTTCAGCCTTGGTTTTCATGCTTGATTAGGCGAGGATGAATGTATTCCCCCTCCTTTCTTTTGACGTCAAATGAAGCAATGAAGATACCAGTCCTGGATACGTTGTTCAAAACAAACAATAACCTTGGGACAAGTAAAAAAAGAAAATTCCATGTACTCCAACAACAGCTTATTTTTCACCACTGGTGTACAGGGCAATGTGGCAATAGCAGAAATCATTGCCCTCCCCCCCCCCCCCATTTTATATTGCAGCTGTCTGCATAGGAAATATTGCCCATTTGTCTGTTGCGTTGACAACATTGTAAAACATATAAAGCAGGGATCATTTTCTTTCTGCTGCACAATGCTGATAAAAGTTCTGGTTTGGATTTGACTATAAGAAAATTTGATCTCCAGGTTAAATTGACTTTGTTCTGCACCTTCTGGTGAGCAAAACTCTAACCTTTTATGTTGCACTTGACACAAGAATAAACATCTTGATCACTCGGAGCAGTGGAAGGAAATGCACACCAAGTTCAATATAATATAATCGCTGCTTTTCTTCAGAGCCATCCTCATGCTACAAATAAATAAATCACACAATGCACAATGTAGGAATCTGCTCCCACTTGGAGTTCCACTGCATTTCTTTCGTATCAAAGACTGAATGTTTATTTTCTTTTTCTTTTTCATCTTTTAGATGAAAACGTTTTCATGTTCTACTTTCCTTCCCACTACATGCATCCTGTGCATAACAGATTGTATAACTATTCACGATAAATGGTGTTTCAGTCTCCTAGGAATTTCCCCATCTGTGTAAGCTGCGTGCCCTCATTTTGTCACATATTTAGTCTAACAAATTGTACTCCATACTTGAGTATACAGTTTCTTTAAAAACTTACAATATTATTATATAGTACGAGGGTTCAGAAGGGGTTCCCTTCGGAAGAATTACGAGGGTCACTATTTATATTTTGAGCCTAACAATGAAAAAACAGGAATTTGGCGTTGAAAACTGCTTTATTGTTTTTCGAAGTATTCTCCTTTATGGTCAATACACTTTTGCATTCGTTCGAACCATTTGTCAAAGCAGTTTTTCCAATCTTCTTGAGACACCTCCATAATATGGTTTTTGAACGCATCAACGGCGTCTTTCGCCGACGAAAATCGTTGTCCACGCAATTTATTCTTGACATTCGGGAACAAGAAGAAGTCATTGGGTGTCAAATCAGGACTGTATGGCGGACGACCCATCAATTCGATTTTTTGACTGTTCATAAAGTCTGTTGTTAGACGAGATGTGTGACAGCTGGAATTGTCTTGATGAAGAATGATCCGACGGCGTTTGTTTGTTTTCCGTATTTGACCGAAGACCTCTGGCAAACAAATTGTTGTGTACCATTCAGAGTTGACCGTTCTACGTTCCTCTAAAGGCACAGTTGCCACATGACCTGTTTTCCCGAAAAAAAAACAGGCGACCATTTGTTTCGATGTGCTTTGAGCGCGAACAACTTTTGTTGGATTGGGTTCATCTTGAAACACCCATACAGTCGACTGCTGTTTACGTTCCGGCTCATATGCATATATCCATGATTCGTCACCTGTTACAATCTTATATACGTCTTTTGAAGCACCACGATTGTATTTATTGAGCATTTGTTTGCACCAATTGACGCAAGCGTCTTTTGGAGTTTTTGTCAAATTGTGTGGGATCCAACGAGAACATACTTTTCTCACAGCTAAATGATCATGTAATATTTTATATGTGCTGGTGGAACTAATGCCTATGGTTGCCTCAATCTCACAGTGTGTCACATGACGATCTTGCAGTATTAGGTTTTGCACAGCATCAATGTTTTCTTGAACAACAACTGATTTTGGACGACCTTCGCAAATCTCGTCGGTGAGCGAATGGCGGCCACGATTAAATTCGTTATACCAGCGTTTCACAGTTGCAAAGGATGGGGCTTCATCGCCAAATGTGGAAGTAAGTTGATCGATGCACTCTTGTCTTGATAATCCACGTCGAAAATTGTAAAAAATAATCGCACAAAAATGTTCACGAGTTAATTCCATTTTATTGTTGTCGCGCAATCTCCAAGGCAACATAAACATCACATATGAAGCTATTGACAAAACATTTGAAGTACGTTATGGTCAATAATGCCAGACGATTCCATGCAAACATCAAATCGCGCCTAACTTCAATCAGTGTTGCCAAGGCTCAAAATAAATAGTGACCCTCGTACATGTAAAGCTTATTTTGTGAGCTCTTACCAAGTTTAGAACATCTCTTATGGGGGTAAGTTATACTCTTAATTTATTTTCACATGACAAACAGGGGATAACTCTAATTCGTTTAATTCAAGGTTGATATTTTTTGGTCCCTTGAACTTCATATTAACTAGATTTATGTCTATATAAATTTGTTTCTCCCCCGAAACATTAAAACTCTGTTGTTCTTAAAATAGCAGGCAAACTCAGCAAAAACAAGCAGCACCTGGCCCTCCTAAAAAAATTCCACCATCGGACTTGTCAAGCATATCAAATACAGTAACTACATATTCAGAAAAGTATACATCAGGCATGCAGTTCACACATGGGTAGGCACAGAAATTAAAGAAACCTATGATATTATGCACTTCCAACATGAACTTTGACAGCAGACAAGTGCACCACTCCACATCTGGATATATCTCCTCTTCTGCAGCAGTCAGTACCCAGGAGTATCAGATGACACCAGAAACAGTTACAATGTTCAAGCATTGATATATATATATATATACCTGTAGTATATCAATAAGAGTATCAACATTAGTTCAAAGTGATATTGGCTCAGCTCTAGTTTGAACATTAATCGATGATAAAAATTCAATCATGTAATTTACCTTAATTGACATTTTCACAATGTGTGCTTCATTTATCTGTTCCATTGAATTTAATATGTCTCTTTGTAGGAAACTACTCAATAAGGTGAAAGAAGTTGGAATTGAAGATGTAAAAAGAGTCGGGCCTTTATATGTTGCAGATTTATTTAATCCAGAAATAGCAAAAATTGTCGTTGCATGCAACCCAACAGAGGTTGAGGAAGTGGTTGAAGGATTCAAAAGGTAAATTAGTCACACTATAATTCCTGTATACGATTGCATGGTATCTCCTTTATCTATTATAAATTTCCTATGAAAATATTAGCCTCAGTCAAGATAAATGATGCTTACTCTAATGGAATTGGTAATGTTTAATATCAGTACATTAGCAGTAAAGTTCAAAGGTTCAAATAATTTTAATTAAAAAATATATTGTATAAAATCTGTAAATAAAGATGTGTTGGTTTACAGCAAAACATTGACCTGTCCTTCTGCTAATGATAAGTCTCCCTCTTCAAAATAATGTTTTTTACACATGCTGCTATATTTGTTCGTGGTTGCTATTAATAAATTAGAATTTTCTAATGACTATAAATATGGTTCTCCTCATTATTTATCTCTAAAGTAGATCTTTTGCATAGTACATACACCCTAGACTACATTGTGCAGACTAATGAGGCTCTAGCACCTGAACCCATGGCTGGATGTTGTGTCCATGTGTGTTTGTTCAGCACTCCTCTACCCAAAACCTGGACTTCACTGTCACTGTGCAAACCAACCACCATAAATTTCCCTTCAATGACTGATTCCCTTCTCCCAATCCACCAACACCTCAGTACGTAAAAGATGGAAGAGGGGCTACATATCAGCCATCCCCTACCTGAACAAGGTCAACCAATAACGTCTCCCTTCCTCACCTTCATCACCACCCTTTTTCTAACCCCACATTGCACCCCTACTCGGGCATTGTCTGTTACAAGATTAACTGGTAAGATTAGATCTCTCTCGGGAGAAACAACACAACCTTTCTAGGCACCAGACAAAAAAAAAGGCAGGGCTGTAATTTTCGTTCTAGTTCGGCTGTGTAAAATACATCACCAAAAAAAAAAGTCATGTTTTCTTTGCTTCAAACAACTTCATTCACCCTCCCCCTACCCCATTCAAGGGAGCAGTCCAAACTCCTTCCTTGACTTGCATTGTAATCCAGCGTGAAAAAGGAAATGCGCAACTTGCGATCTGTCTTCACCCAATGCGTATTCTAGGACACATCATTAAACAGAATCCCAGTCAAAAGTAATTCGGGTTTGGAATTGAATTTCACTTTAAACTGTATATTTAGTCCCGATTAGCCCATCAGCATAAAATGAACTGAAAACAAGCTTTATGAAACTGCGCATTTTCACATATCAAAATGGTAGATCGTTATTTACTCTCACGTTAATCGATGATTTAATGTTGTATTTAGGAGTATTCTCTATGTCAAACACCCACTCCTCCAAAAGTTTTCCCCTTGAATAATGTATTTTTAATCGGTCTCAGCGAACATCAAGCACTTTTTTTTCACACGAATGGTTCTGAAGAAAAGCTAATGCAAATTAAATTTACAGTTTTGCTTATCAGAAGGCGCAGAACATGAAGTTATTTTAACTCTTGTTTTCCTATCTGGAGATCGAATTTTGTTATCGTCAAATCAAAACAGCTTTGCAAGATTCAAAACAATAACTTTTTCCTTCGCGCTGGATGAGTCATTGCTGTTATCGTCAGGCAAGGGCTTTGCAGATGCTAGACAAAACACTGGCGGCAGCTGCATCGTAAAAACAAGGAGACTGGTTGGAAGTTGGAGCAACAGGTGGCGGAAGAGAATAATCCCAGCATTTTAAAGATAACGCAACTTGGAACTTTTAACAGCAGTGTAAAGAAGAAAGAAATGACCCTTGCTTTACGTTTTACCATGCAACAGACAATAAAAAAAAAAAAGAAAAGAAAAGAAAAGGTAAAGTGCTCCCCTGTGCATAGCACCATGCTATGAAGGCGTATAGGGGGTGTGGGGGTAACGCCCCACACGGGTAATATAATACTTCATATGCAGACAACAGCATAAAAAAAAAAGGGCCTGAATTCTGCAATTATCAATATTGCCGTGCACTTCAGTGGCGGAAAATGAGCTGGGAAAAGAGGGGGGGTCACTTTTTTTTTTTACTTGTTCTATGGTTTTTGTTCGTTTTCAAGAATATATCCAGAACTGGTTGCCCCATTTTAGACGTCAAAGGAAAGGAAGAGGTCTGGGTCCACTTCCACCCTCGCCTGTAATCAGCCCATGTGCACACACGAGCAAGAAAATCGTGGGTGAAACAATCTGCATCTCCCCCCCCCCCCTTCCCATGTTTGCTGACAGGAAAAAAGGGAGAAGTCAGTCAGCCAACGGAACACTTTTTTGGCAGATATTACGACATCGACACAATTAGGAAAACATATGAAGTGGGCAATGGGAGAAACCTGGATGACAACGCATAAAGCAGTTTGACGATCTTTAGTTCACCTATGTGGTTTTGATTATCTCTAACAGTTTTGCTTTTTTATGAAGTGTTGCTGGGAACAAAGAACACGTTTTGAATGAAAGCGGTTACCGGAAGTTGTCGGCTACAAGGCCGAGAGTTGCTCACTCACGGGAACCTGCTGAACTCTAGGTCAGAGCTGGACAGATGGGCCAGACTTCCAGGCACCATGCATCTGTATTTTGGAACATTCCTGCGATCTTATCTCTCAAGGTGGTGTATTTATCGATGAAAGAGATTGACCTGCCATACACATTGGCAAAGACTGCAAGTCCAGCAGTCACTTCGGGCTGCTCCCCCCCCCCCCCCTTTCTCACCCGCGAGTTTTCAGCAGCTCTTAGGACAAGGAAACAAGTCAAGGTCGATTTAAGCACATTCGATCTTCTCTTCTCGCGTATCGAAAGCAAGCCTGGCACGTTGGGTTACAGCCCTCAGGTGCAGAGTAACATTGGTGCGCTTGAGGGAGGGGATGGCAGAGGTCAAGTGCTATTGGATATCACTCAAGCATGGTGTGGTGGTGTCTATTTTTAGTTCAGACCCAATTGTGAGCGGTAGAGCGCTCATGAAGGGAATGAGTGGGGGAAAAAACAATGCATTTTTTGGCCGATTTCCTTCAATTTTTCAACTTTTTTTTTCAAATTTTTCAACTTTTTTCTAAATTTTCCACGGTTCCCGGGAAAAGGGTCGTTATACCTGGGGTCGTAGAATTGAGAGTTGACTGTATATGGTGTGATAGTTACATAGCTATAGGGCATATCAAAACACAACTGCTGCACCAGTAAAAATACACTTAAGAGAAAATGCACAGCGTGAAGGAAAATTACCAGAGGAAATTTTAAGAACAATGTGTGGCAGCGATGATGGGTGATGGATTATTTAGAGTTTCAGGCAAAATTTAAATTAGACACATCATCAACATTACAGACCCGAGCCAAAATGAATGCACTGTGCTTATGAATCTGAAACTTTCTCCATGTGGGAGAACCTGTAGAAATTTCGTCAAAATTGAAGAGGGTCAGTAGCGACACCATAGGCCACTTGACATGAAATTATAACGATAAAAGTTGTTTTTTGACTTTTTGTGTCGTAGTTTCGTTTACGCTAGAACATATTTTTGGTTTTACATTACACTTTAAAACTGCTTAAGAAAACCCAAGGATTCTTTACTGTTTTTTTATTACAAACTTCTAAAATAAACTAGCGGTTAATAAATTTTTAATTTGCCCTGGAAAGCTGGAGGGCTTTGTTTTACATAGTTAAAACTAATACAAAAATTACCTCCAGTTGCCTTAGATTAATCTTAGGTTAGTAACATAGATTAATAAACAGAAAATAAACACTTTAACTTCAATTAAAAGAATATGGTTGACCTACTTACGAAATTTACTCAGCGCTGCGCTTTCACTTTGACTGTAATCAACACTTCCGATATAAAAGTACACATCTCAAGAGCTCTCGACACTAGGGGGGGGGGGGGGACACTATTGGCAGAAGCTCCTTGATGTCTTCTTTCCACCGCTTCTTCTTTTCCTCGAATATCTTCGACGTCTATCTTCTTTTCACTTCTCGCGCTATAAAAGTTGCCATAAGAAAAACAGTCTATATTTAAATAAAATTCCGCACGCTCTTTTGTCAATCTCGCGAACGTTCAAATGTCCGGAACACAGGTCACTGTTAACTGTCCACTAAACAGACGACATCTACAAAAACAGTCCACGAATAACTAACTGCAACTTGCTGCCGATAACACAATCAAATTCGCGAATTCTCCATACCCAGAGATCTCGACGCCAACTGCTGCATGTAAACTTCTGCAGCCAACGCGCGAAGCAACGCGGCCTTTCACTCAAAGGCTCTACAAACACTGCTCGAAAAACTTCACCGCGTTTTTCTTTGTCCCTTTACACAATGCATATTAAGGACAGTTCATTTTGCCCGAGGGGTGTTAATCTCACTATCCTCCTCCTTCTCGGAAGAAATAATCAGTCCTCAAAATAATCTGTTGTAAAATGACCCTATTGTCTGAATAGTAATCAGATTTGCAAAACAAATATATAGAGTAAAAATATGCACATTTCTAGTGAAGTATTCAAGAAAAACATCCATAAAGTCCAAACCAAGAATTAACGAAGCATAATTTTTAAAGAATAAATGTGTATTTATTTAATTTGTTGAGATAATGACAATTTCATTTGTTTTACAGAATGAAGTTTGATCTCCTACCTGTGCAAAATAAGTGAGTGAAGTTTTGGGAAAAAAAATTGTTTTCAAACAGATTTGTTCTATGATGAAAAGACAAAAAGAAGAATGATTGTTACAAAGGGTGAAACAGAATGTGAAGTTAACTATTAAATTTTATTTTTTTAATGTCTCGCCAATTTAATAATATTTTTTATGTAATATCACATTAGTCATTAGTGTGAAATATATTAAACACAGACACCTTATCCAAAGGTCCAGCAGAACAGTAAACTCCCATTTCCATCGAGCACAGTTAGTAGTTTGATCTCCTACCTGTGCAAAATAAGTGAGTGAAGTTTTGGGAAAAAAAAATTGTTTTCAAACAGATTTGTTCTATGATAAAAAAACAAAAAGAAGAATGATTGTTACAAAGGGTGAAATAAAATGTGAAGTTAACTGTATTAGATTTTATTTTTTTACTGTCTCGCCAATTTAATAATATTTTTATGTAATTTCACATTAGTGTGAGGTATATTAAACACAGACACATTATCCAAAGGTCCAGCAGAACAGTAAACTCCCATTTCCATCGAGCACAGTTAGTAGAAGCAAAGTAAATTTTACACATAATTTCCTCTTCAGCCAATCACCCCTGCCCACAATATACCAAAATGAACAGAAAGAATTCCAAAATTTAGTACTGTTGGGCAAAGTTATGTTGAAAATGGTTCAATATTTAATTCTAAGAAAAAATTGTGTTATGCAAAACTGAAAAGCAGGTTGGTGACAAATACTTGTAGTTGAGCAGTACTCTAGCTACATGTATTTCATGGGTAAATATTTCTCACCTAGACACAATCGCAGAGGCAGAGGGGAATCAAGGAATTGACATCCCCACTATGATATTAATTTGCTTTAAACCATTTTTCCTACTTGCTATATTGTGCATAAATGTTGTGTGAAAAATATCTGCATTATTTGTTTTGGTTCCTAAGAAATACTCGTTGAACATTTCTTAAATTCACTGTTTACTTCACTGAAGTGGAGACTTACTGCTTTGGCAGGGTCAAAATGATATCAACCATCAGTAGGCCACCTTAGACATACTACTGGTATACTACATGCTGGTTTATTTATACAAATTACACTAGCCTGCAAATGAAAACTTTTTCTCTGTAGTATGAACCAAATTAGGTTACTTTTACTAATTGTGATACGCTGATTTGGAAAATGTATTATGTTCTGTTGTATCACGTCAACACATGGGTTTATCTGGGATTATTTCCTTGGGGAGTTTAAGTTTGGGGATGTTAAGTGTACTTCTTGGACTGTTTTTAAAATGTTCGCCCTAATTCAATTTGTTCATAGATGTTTCCAGAGATTGCACCCCCCCCCCCCTTTCCCTTCACAACATTTCAAAAGGAAAAATATGTTGAATGCAGGAAAAGATGGAAAATAGTTAGTTGTGACGTATTGCTAAGAAATAAAGACCACCCCTTTCCTTAGTAAAGTCATACGTGGGTGGGTGTAATGTATGTGATCAATTGACCATTACAACTTTAGTTTAGTTAGTTTATTTTTTTTTTTTTTTAAATATGAATTCAATTCAATTTTCCTTTAATAAAGGGTGAGGTTCAGCCTGCAGCTGTTCTACCACCTAACCCCAATGGATACATATACAGTGCGTTCATTTCGATCTTCAGCCGAGAGATTGGGAGAAGCGTGCCAGGTGGCGCTGACGGATATGCAGACATTTGCAGCCTGTAATGCCTGCTTATTTTTATGGACATATGCAGACATTTATATTAATATTGCAAAACGAGCACTAACCTGTGTTATAACACGCAAAAGTTCTTCTGTAATTCATCACACAAATAAATACGCTTTAGAAACGATGTTAAGAGCCACAGATAATAAAACATTTTAATCATAGTTTTGACCGGTAACGTCCTGCTTAAGTTTATATCCTTGAAAGAATTTTGTGTTGATGGGGATCGTTTGGAGGTTTCGAATGTGCAACACTGTATCAAGATTACGCTGCAGACGAAACCGTTAAAAGTCAATGGTTTTTGTGAGCTTCCTTGCAATCTGAAATCTCAGAGCTAGAGTTTTTTTGTTACTTCGCGACTAGATGAAGACAGAGCTGTGAATATAGTGGCGAGCAGATGTAAACCAAGAGCAGTGATCAGAACGCTACATTTTAAAAGTAACTTCGCTACAGCTACCCTTCCAAAATGTAGCTTCGTTACAGCTACAGCTACATTTACCAAAAAGTAGCTCGCTACGCTACTCCTGTTCGCTACTCGCTACTTTTTGCGCTACTTCTGCATAAAAAAAATGAAAAACAACCATATGGGTATTAAAAAAATCCCCTACTATTGGTAAATAGATTCTGTTATTTATTATCATGATTCCAATCATTCGATAATTTTGATAGCAGTGTTACTTCAGTTACTTATTTTTACTATAGTTTTTGAGAATACCATACCTATGCAAGTGGCATATCAATTCAAATTTGATATATGAATATTGCAATTAGGGTGTTACCCAAATTAATTATTACAACTATACACAAATAAAATTTTGTAGGATTACGTATTTATGTTCACATCAACATATTTTTCTTGAGAATAAATATTTCATTTTTTATAGACTGATATGAAGTCAGCATTTTGAATAAAAAGTACCTGGAGCCCTTTGACTACAAAAGGGCCCCAGGTTTGATACCCAGCGGAGGCACATAGTGGTTAGGATCCAGTCTTGATCAGATTATCTATGCATAAAATGGACTCAAAACAAAAACTAGTAAAAATGCCAAGTTGGGAGGATGAGATCCTCCATTCCCCACACTGCTCATCATTCATCATTCTTCCTCGTTCTCACAATTAGCCGAAAGTGGCAGAAAGCGACTATAGATAAGAGAATAATTAAATAAACCATTTATCCTCATTGTCATGATTGAGAGAAGTGGAAGAATAGATGAGGACAAATGGGTGGTGGACTATATCAAAGCGTTCAAAGATTAATATGGAACAGGGATGTACCCATGAAATGCAAGAAGGTAATATATAACACATACTATGTGCCAATAATTACGTATGGAGCAGAGACTTGGACAATGACATAGAGAGACAAAGAAAAGATGCAGGCAGTGGAGATTAAATTTTTAAGGAGTCTTTTGAAGAAGACTAGAAGGGATAGAATAAGAAATGAGGAGATCTGACAGACAGTGGGTGTAGTGAAACTTCAGGACAATAGATCAGGCACAGATGAGATGGTTCGGACACATGAAGAGGATGATGCAGAAAGACTACCAGTAAGAGCTTACAATGCACAAGGAGTGGGAATAAGGCCAAGGGGGAGACCAAGATGTCGGTGGAAAGAGTAGATAGTGGAGAGTGTTAGGAGACAAGATTGGAACACCTTGGAAAGAGAGGAGTTGTGAAAGACCTGGGAAAAATGGAGAGGCTTGACTTCTATGTCGACCCAGCCAGAGGCAGGAAACAGCAAAGGATGATGATGATGTCATGATTAGCAAAAGTTACAGAAAAGTGACGCAAAAGTAGGAGAAATACATAAATTTGGAAACTATGTATATTAACTAAAGAAAATTGTCGTTTCTGCAGGAAAGTCAATAACACGTACATACTTTTTGCAATATGATAAAATTATTGAGGAAACTGTCGTGTAAACATGAGTGTTCTAAACGTATTGTAATTTTAAAATTTGTGAACAAATACTATCGTGAAAATAATTGTAATTCCAGAAACACTATCATTCTTGTAACAAAAATTTCTTGCTGGTGAAATCCTATATACTGACTATGATCAGTGCTGTTAACGTACTGAGCCATTTATTGCTGGCACTATTCCCTTGTGAGTGCAGTGGAAAATCCATTGCTCGGTTTTGCACTGCAAGTTGTCTTACACAGTAATTAATGACATTTTGGTGTCTTACACCATGAATATCCACAGGATTTGTTCCGGGGGTGATGCAAATGAAGCACTTTTTTCCAGTGGTGCAGCAAACTAGGCATGTTTCTCCCCAAAATAGCGATGCAGCTAAAAAAACGTAGCTGTTAGCAGGAATATATTCATATATGTCAGTTATCTGGATATCTGAATTCTTCAGATACTAATTAAATAAATTACGCAGATATCTATAATCTACAATCTAGATAATCTGTATCTCCATGTAATAGACTGTCTTTATGAACCTCCTGCAAAATTAAGGGTTATTGTCGATTTTTTCTGACGCTGTTGCCACATTCAAAATTCACCTCAAAATGCTGAGAAAAAAAGTAGCTGTAGTGAAAAATTCGCTACAACTACAGGAAATTTGTAGCTTCGCTACCGCTACAACTACAACAATTTTCAAAATGTAGCGTCGTTAGAGCTACAGCTACAAATTTTGTAGCTAGCTACAGTAGCGACGCTACAAGTAGCTCGCTACTTCTGACCACTGACCAAGAGCATGTTAATTTCGTACTGTGCGCAAGTGTGTTATTCTTGGTTACTTGCCATTAGTTGTGTTATTGCAGTGTAAATGTGTGTTGTGTCAGTGAGACGATTGGAATGCCAGCCGCAAGGTTCATGTTACGAGGGGAGCTGATGTTCTCGGCCTGACCCAGAAGGACTTTAGCTGCAGGCACGAAAGTTTCAGGCTATTCAACGTATTCTCCCCGAAGGTGTTCACACTTGGCACTTTGTGTCACTTCTCTAACCCCTCCAAAAAAAAAAATTCTCCTGGTCTGCAAAAAACTGTTCGGCAGCTGCTGTAACCTCGTTATCAGTTCTAAATTTCTGTACTTTCAGAACTTTTTTCAGTCTAGGGAAGAGATAATAATCAGAGGGTGCAAGGTCTGGTGAGTAAGGTGGGTGGTTAATGCACTGAAACCCTAGGTCCTTTAGAAAATCCATTGTTCTTCCAGAGCCTTGTGAACGGGAGCATTGTCCTGCAGAAACAACACACTTCTTCTCAATTTTCCCCGGCGCTTTTCTTTAATAGCGTCCTTTAACTTAGCCAGAAGACTGCAGTAATACTCTGATGTTATAGTTTGTCCCTTTGGAAGGTAGTCTGATAACAAAACACCATCCTTATTCCAGAATATTGAGGCAAGCATCTTGCCTGTGGACCTCTGTGCTTTGAATTTCTTTGGTCTGGGAGATCCTGAGTGGCGCCACTCGCATGATTGCTGTTTGGTCTCAGGATCAAAGTAGTGGAACCAACTTTCATTCTGGGTAACAAGCAGATTCAAAAAATTGTCCTTAAGAGTTCGCAAAATAACCTGAGAAGAGATAATAACGTTTGAGTTTCTCATCGGCGTTCAAACGTTTGGGCACCCATTTCGCGAGAAGCTTGTGCATGTCCAACTGATCATGGATTATTGACCAGACACGTTCTTTGGATATGTGCAAGGTCTCAGCTATCGCTTGAAGACAAATTTGTCTGTTACTCAAAATCAGGTCATGAACTTCATCCACTTTTTCCAGAGTTGACACTGACACTGGCCTTCCACACCCTTCACCATCTTCTGTGGAAAAATCACCATGCTTAAAGTTTGAGCACCATTTATTCACAGTGGAGTGTGAAGGGCAATGTGTCTAGCATGCAACCATGTATTTCCTTCGGCGACTTCTGTTACAGGAAGAACTACTTCATGACACCTCGCAACTCCTCCTTGGTAAATTCCACATTTGGCTGTGCCATGCTTCAATCAATGGCCTGTAAAGGAAAAACCGTTAGTGATGCGATCATCCCAGCTGGCACTTGAACTTCCAAAAGATCAGTGGTTCAAATGCAATGCATGATTTCAGGATGACATGTGTGGAAGGGGGTCAGGCCGAGAACTTATCAGCCCCCCTCGTAGAACAAAGCATTTTTATGTATGACGCTTATGTGAAAACAGACTCATGTCGAGACGTATGTAGGCAATTTGTACAGAAATTCCGAGACGTTTCACCTCCACACAGAGATACGGTTAGACATCTTGTCCTTAAATTACGAGAAACTGGACCGTTAAATTGTAAAACACTAAGCAAAAACGACAGATTCTAACCGAAGCAAAACTTGATGAAATTGGTGCAGGGTTAGAACATTCTCCAAACAAATCTCTATGCCGTGTTTCACAGGAGATGAGCGTGTGAAAATCATCAGCACATACAGCCACTAAGCTACTAAAATTAAAACCATACAGAGTTTCTATAGTTCAAGAATTACGGCCCCCGACAACGTAAGTAGAGTAAATTTCTGTAATTGGGTTTTGCAGAATATTGTAGATGGTATTGTTGATCCACAGTTAATAATTTTTTCGTATGAGGCATGGTTTCACTTGCGTGGTCATGTTTGTTCACAGAACAATAGATACTGAAAATCCCCAAATAATACACTAAGTTCAGTTACATGATGCAAAAATTGGTGTGTGGTGTGCTTGTAACGAGTGCACTCACGGTTCCCGAAATGACGTGTCAATCATACCCCGACACGGGGCCAAACGTCGTTATGTGTACGGGAAACCGGTCGTGACTCTCACGGTCCAGGTTTTCAAGTTCGGTACTAAGACGGTCATTTATTGTCATACTATTGCGAGGCGGGGATAAATACCTTGAAATATTACACTGTTTTGTTTACCTTTGATATGTAGATTCGAACAATCATAACACACTAATAGCATAATATCTGGTACCTGAAAAAACGTCAAATAACAACACTGACGAACGGTAAAAAGTGAATATATATTGTAACAACAAAAAAAATATTGCAATCAACAACTGTTTACAAAGCTGCCTCAAACGCTCACTCATTCACTCTTTCACACCTCTGAGGTATTTTTACATGTGAAGTATGGATACGAATCATGGATCTCATTAACATATCATTCCTTTTAATTTTTAAACCTTTATGTGAATTTAGGGCATTTGTCTGCCAGCTCCTGTGCTCCTTTAAATTAACTTAAGTGCCATCCCTCGGAAAGCGGTGAACTGAGACAATTGGGTCAGCGTGGTTAAATCTTTCGTTCGAATGAACGTATGCATCCAGTCGTAAGCACGACATTATACAAGTTTCTCGGACGGGGGTTATACACATAAGCCTCTCTCGTCCAATGAGAACAACTACACAATTACATAGTGATGCAAAAACTTAAATGGCTCCAGCTGCAGGAATACACAAATCAATCGTCGGCGCGAGCAAAAATTACATCAAAAACCATTATGCAATAAATAATACTACTTCACGCGTACGACCTTGCAATATAAAAATTATGCTTTCCACAATTAAAAGGACTCATCAGTCAACTATTGACAAATTAAATGGCGCGACGGGGCGGTCGGTTACACAACGAATGGAGCACACTTTGACAATTTACACCTAATATTAAAGAAATGAAATGGATTTCTGACCCTGAATGCAGACAATTAAATTAGAACATCTGAACATGAAATAACCCTTTTTTATAACTATATCAAAAAATTATCAGACACTGGGATTAGGTTCGGGGTTCCTGAGTCACTTTGCAAATAAGTGAGGCTTTGGCGTTAACAGTACGGTGTTGATACTAACAATGCACGTTTACATGGACATAGACCCTCTGAAGTATACTCTACCGGACTCTGCTACATTGCGTGGTCGTAATGGTGGTCCTGGACGCGGGACTTGCACACGGTTCCTTTGTGGCGAAATTGTTCTCCGGGGTTGATCGCGACGAAGAATAATTGCGACGATATGGTGTACTTGCACCTCCTCAGTACTTCGGGCGTTCCTCTTGTCACTAGCGTCGGGTGTACGTGGTCACGCGCCGGTCCGGAATCTCTCTAGCATCGGGCATCAATTGGGCGTCGATCTGCAATCATCTCTCTCTGGTAACGGGCTTCGGTTGGGCGTTGTTCTGGAGTCGTCCTTCTCTCTCTCTCTGGTAACGGGCTTCAGTTGGAATGTCGATCTGGAAACGTCCTTCGGGCTTTAAGCAGTGGTTGGTTTTGGCGTCGTTTGGCTGGCTTCTGCGTCGTTGCAGGTGCCGGGGAGGCGACGGCCTCCCTTCTCTATCTTCTTTAGCCCTCCATTATTATGTAGTCCACGCTTGGCAAAAACAAATCACCGCGTAATCTTCACTAAAATAAGGCGCACACTGGTAAGTCTCTATCTGCAATTCGCTCACGGTACGTAAGAAAATGAAGTCCACGGACACGAAACAATAGTCACGCGAAAGTGTAGCACGGAGATGCTCTCTCTATGAAATCCGGGTCAAAACTGTGTCTGGACTCGTGGTACTCTTGTTTATATGTCACTTTCGAATTTGTCCGTTGGGAAGGACGCTAAGGTGGCTTCGCTTCGTTTTCCCAGGGGATGGAAATGACCTCTGTCCATTGTCTTGAAACGCGGTCACCGAGGCGTCTTCGATCCTTGCAGGCTTGGGCTCCAGCTGATTTTCCTGGTCATCCGTGAACATGGGTTCGCCCGCCCGCTGCGACTCAAGCCCGGTCTCGATGGAAATAATCTTTCCTTTTCTCCGTGTTGGTGCAAATATGTCATCTTGAAAGAAGTGACAGCTCGGCTGTAGCTCAGGAAAAACCCGTCTCCCAACTCCCGACGTCTGGCTCGGATACAAATTTATCCACAAAATCAAGAACCTCACACTTTTATATTTGAACATAAAATGAATCAATAAACAAAAAATAATTTATATCGAACTGCGTTTAACATGTCACTAGATACCGTGACATGCTGTAAGTGCAAAAAGAATAATAGGGCCTATATTTTTTGAATAGACAATAAATTCAGAGAGGTACTGCACACAAATACTCGTGCCGCTTTTCAGTTGTTATCAGAAAATGAGAGACAATATGGGTATTTTCAACAAGAATCGGCCACAACCCATACTGCCGCTGATTCTTTGGATGCTATAAGGGAGGTATTTGATGACAGAAAAATTTCTAGAGGTTTATGGCCTTCATGTTTGCCAGATCTTACCGTATGTGACTATCATTTGTGGGGAACCTTCAAAAATAGAGTCTACCGAAATAAACCTCATAGCATCGACGAACTAAAAGACAATGTAAGGGCAGAACTTGGAAGAATTACGGAAGAAGAATTTTTGCATGTTAATCAAAATTTCATCAAACGATGCCAGGAATGTGTGAATGTAGGTGGGCATCACTTTGAACAACTCTTATAACACAGGTTAGTGCTCATTTTGCAATATTAATATAAATATCTGCATGCTAAAGATATGTCCATAAAAATAAGCGGGACATTACAGGCTGTAAATGTCGGCATCTCCATCAGCGTCGCCTGATATGCTCCGTCAGCGTCGCTATGAACGCATGGCACATACTAAATACATTCTACATACTAAATGCTTGTACAAATAACAAAAAAAAAAAAAAAAAAAAAGGAAAGGAAAACCCAAAAAGACCAGATACAAAATTGAGAACAAAGGTTCATCTACACACTCAAAAAAGAAGGAAAAAGATTGAAAACAAATACACAAATTATTTGACACAATAGTGCTTGGTGTGATATACACAATGTTGCCATTCGTCACCGGACACCCCATACCAGTATGTTAATCCGGTCGCAGCACCACATCAGTATCGTGTAGGGCCCTTTTCGCCACAATGGTGGCCGCAACCTTTCGAGGAAGACTTTCCACCAATTTGCAATAGGTGTCGACGGGAATCTTGCCCCATTCCTCCTGCAAAGCGGTAAACAGCTCAGTGGTGTTTTTTGGGCAGCATAGCCTGGCTCTCAAGTGGTGTTCCAACTCTTCCCAAAGGTGTTCAATGGGGTTGATATCTGGACTTTGGGCTGGCCAATCAAGTTTTTGCACACCCATGCATGTCCTTGATCCATGTGTTGATAATGCCTGCCATATGACATGGAGCATTGTCGTGCTGGAACAGGTATGGGGCAGTACCGAATTGTTCCCACAATGTCTGTAGCGCAAAATTGTCCAGAATTTTTTGGTACGCATCGGTATTCATGTTTCCCTGAACTAAAACAAGAGGACAAAGACCATACCATGAAAAGCAGGACCACACCATGATGCCACACTGTGGGTACGATACAGTCCTGTAAACAGCGTTCACCGTGCATATGCCACACCCACACACGTCCATCGGACCGCCACATC
Organism: Lepisma saccharinum; assembly: GCF_977018435.1. Lineage (NCBI taxonomy): Eukaryota > Metazoa > Arthropoda > Insecta > Zygentoma > Lepismatidae > Lepisma > Lepisma saccharinum. Next base: position 71,854 of record NW_028143509.1, read on the forward strand.
TGGTAGCGCGATTCATCACTCCATAGGATGGTTTTCCATTGTTCGAGAGTCCAATGGCGGCGTTCCTTGCACCACTGTAACCGACGGGTCGCATTGCAGGCTGTGATATGCGGCTTGTGAACTGCTGCGCGACAATGAAAACAAAGTGCGACAATATCCCGGCGGACAGTACGATCACTTGCAGCATTTGTAACGACGCCTTCTGGTTTGACTTCACCATACGTTTCAAGCATCAACGATCACGATCTGTTAACATTTTTGGTTTACTGGGTCTGGGTCAGCATGTCATGACCCCCTCTTGCTTCCACTTCACGATAACATCACTCACTGTTGACTGGGGTATCTGAAATTTGTTGGAAATCTCACGGGTCGAATGCCCAAACCTGTGGGCTCCAATGATCATCCCTCTTTCCGCCTCACTCAGTTCGTCATTTGTCCATATTGACTGCTGTAGCTGGTATGAGTGTATTCTCAACCGGCAACGCCTTTTATAGGTTGTATGACGTGTACAGATGATCCCGAGCACTTTTTGAGGGGTGTCCAGTGACAAATGGCAACATAGTGTATTTAAGACTAATACAAATTAATATTATGTAAAAATATATAAATGTTCTTAATATACGAGAAAGGACAAAATATCGTCAAGGGTTGGCAACATGCAAGAGGTAAAGAAGCAAAATGAAAATACTTGTTTTTAGGAAGTTTGTTCAAAATAATAGCTATTATTCGTGAGTGCTAGAACACAGATATTGTTAATTTAACAGTAGATTTTTGAAGTTGTTGCGATTAGTCAGGGACGTCATGGAAGGAGGAAGTTCATTCCATGCTCTTGCAGCTGAATGTGTGAATGATAATTCGAAAAGCACTAGTGTGTGCTTTGGAAGCTCAAGTTTTGATTTTCCCCTTGTTTTATAATCATGTATTTCCCTTCTGAATTTTAATTTCTGGAATATTTTTTTAGTTGTTTTGGTTTGTAAAAGATTATGAATAAAGCAACACACATGTAATGTTCAGCGTCTGGCCATGTTCAACATTTTGTTTGCATTTAGGGTTGGGAGGATATGATCATATTTTCTTATATGGTATGCGAAGTGAAAACATGAATTTTGGACTTTCTGAATTTTGGTTTTGTTTCAAATGGACAGATTTGGTCCATAAATTACATTGCAGTAGTCCAGTATAGGAAAGATCAGCGTTTCTATTAGTCTCATTTTAATCTCTGTTTTTAGGCATTATTTGAAGCTGTACAGCGCTCTTAGCACAGCGTCAGCTTTTTTAATTTGTTCTTGGACATGAATATCCCAGTTAAGGCATTATCAAAAATGACGCTTAGATTTTTCACATCTGTTGAATAAGGGATTATAGATGTGTCTAGTTTGATGCATATCTCGTTAGGATTTATCAGGGAGAGACTATTTCAGGAACCAATAACAGCAAAAGTTGTTTCTTGTGGGTTTATTTTTAGACCGTTACTTTTACACCAAGTATTTATGCGGGATAAATCATCATTGAGCAAAGCTAAGTCTGCATCCGGTGATTTCGGTGGGAAAGGAATAAGTGTCGTCTGCGTAAAAATTAACTTTATTGTGATTGATTATGGTAGGTATGTCGGCTGTAAAAATGGTATAGAGGAGAGGGGCTAGAATGGATCCCTGTGGGACACCAGTTTCCAATGGCAGGGTGCGAGAGAGAGGGGGCATGGCAGCGTTTATGTATACTCTCTGTTGTCTGTTGTTCAGATACGAATGAATTGTATTGATGCTAGATGAAATGACAGCCTTGGATTTGTTCAGGTTTCTCTTTTAGTTACACCACTGTACTATGTATCTTAAAACAAACTGGATGTACATAGTTATGGAGAATTTGTATTAAATTCAATTCTTTATTAAGGGGCGAGGTTCAGTCTGTGGCTGTTCTGCAACTTGATGCATCTACATTTATTTTTGTGATAATGTTAACATTTCAGTGTAATGGAGGAAGAATAATTTTCTGACAGTCTACAAGACATGCTTTAGTAACATTTCTGGATACTGGTTTCAGTTCTTCTCTTTCAGGCCAACATACAGTATTCCAATGTTTGTCTCTGGCCCTACTATCCCACTCACATAAAAACCGGAATTTTGTGTATCCTCCCAGTTGTCCCAGTAATAAGCCAATGCCTTTAACCCATTAACACCCATGATCCCTATTTGGGGATCACACACATATTCAGTGAGAATAATATATTGACAATCTTTTTTCTTCTGCATACATGAACACATCATTGAAGGTTTTCCTTGCATGACAAAACAGAAAAACAGTTACCACAGAAAATTTAAATGAAATATTTTCATCAGTCAATTTTTTTCATTTTAAAAATATTTTTAAATGTAGTTGTATAAAGTTTTTTATTATTTTAACATAGCATATTTATTCTTTCTATATATCACCTTCATCAAGATCTTCATGTATATGAGATGCCATTTTGTTCTACAGCGTAATTTGTGATAATCCCCAATTGGGAATCATGGGCATTGCCATTTAAAAAAAAATCACATTTCTGTGGACGTAAAGTTTCCTTTTGTGTAACAATAAGAGTTTGGTCTTTTAATTCAATCAAGAAAAAACTACCTAGCAACATGAACATTCCTCCCCTCTGTAAGCATAATGGACTCTTCCATAAAATCAGCTATACTCTGTCCCTGAGTGAGACCAAGAAGAGAGGCAAAAAGGAGAGGGGAACCTAGTGGGCAGTACATGCTGCTGCAAAGGTGGTAACTGCAGTTGCTTTCCTCCCCTCCATGCAATCCCATTCCCTCTCAGATCTTCATTGATGAAGCCGTCTCACATCACTACTTGCGCAGAGACTTGTTTTCTTTCCTTGGTCCTTGTGGTACAGTCAACAGCAAAGATAATGGTAGGCAAATTGTCCGCCACCATTTTCATTACTTCTTTATTCTACATCCTGTGTTGTTTTAAGGAATGAAACTATGTTGGTTCAAAGCAGGCATTGTTCTGTGCTTATTGAAGTCATTATTTCAATTCATTGTCATCACAGTGTGTAATTCAGACCGAATGAAAATGGTGATGGACAATTCGCCTACTGTTCCTTTCGCCGTTGGGTGTACACATGATTTTACGTTTGACATTAGCAATGAGGTCCTCGCTATCACATGCAAAGGCAACAACATAGTGAAAGTGATGTCAAATCATTAGACACTGCATTCATTTCCGCAAGTGAAAAAATGGTCAAAGCCAGAAAAGAAATATGTGACCATTCCCCAACCAAAAGCTTGTATATTATTCAGGATACTGAACAACTCCCATGTGCTCTCAACACAGGAAAACCACCATTAAAATGGTTAACTTACTGGGACCACTATAAAACTGCACTCTTTCTTCACTCTCAATGAAAGTCTTCAGTAAAATTTGCCTTTGACACTTGAAATCAGTTGCAAGTTCCTGTAACCTGACATCACAGTGTCAATATGGTCCAGTGTCATGTCTGTCTCCGATGCAGTATATTCAATTCCTAAAAAAATAAGAGTATAAATAGTACATGTATCACAAAGAGAAAATGGAAAAAAAATAATTGGTTGGGGTGGACCAATGTGATATGCCCACGTTTGGCTGCTACTGATGCTAAACCATTAGGTATGTCCCATTTGTAACAAACAGTGATTATAAAAATATATATTTTACACATAAATGGAAAAAAAAGTTTAACCTGCACCGTGCTGTGCAGTCTGCGTCATGCATTTGGTTCAGACTGTGGGATGTGCCTAGGTTTGTCTTTCCTGGGGGAAGCGTAACAACTTTTCCCCTGAGATTTCAGCGTGTGTATAGAACGCATGGCCATCAACCATCGTGAGGAAATTGGGGAGCTACGAATGAGTAGCATAACCTACAACAATGATCAGGGGTTCGTCGAGATGGGACTGAGGCTGGCAGTCTGTAGATAGGCCCTGGCCCTCATGGCCCGTCATGCCATGGAAAAAAAAACTTTCCCATTTATCTCTGGATTTTTCATTTTTGTTTACACAAAATTATTTAAAAAAAAACATGCACCAGCTTGATGACAGCAGCATGTGAAATGCTAACATGTTAATATAAAAATGCTTCTTATTACACCTTTAAACCTGCTGTGGTTGCACGGGAAAAATATTCATCATTGGTCACACAAATCACTATTGTGATCCATAGAATATTATCGTTTTTACCCATCATTTGTCAAATTTTATATGGTTTTATAGCAATAATGTCCTATGAATAGTATTCTGGTTTCCTTAGCAAAAACTCATTTCACTCAATACATTACAGAGGGAAGGAAATTCTAAATCTAGTGAAATACATTTCAATATGATGAAACCAACAAAAATAACAAAAGATTGTTAGTACTAATATAATCTGCATTTGCATTTTTAAAAATAGGTATCAAACAAAACATTGGAATGTCAACTTATTCCTCCGTATTAACCTTGTATTAATAAGACCTTCCTTGTAATCATTACTAAAACCCCTAGCAACTTCGCCAATGGCATAGTGGTAATGCCACCACCTTGTAATTCAAGCATACCAGGCTCGATACCTGGTTAAAGGCATATAGTGTTCCAGATTCCACTTTAACCCTGGAATGCTCCCCGGGGTGGTTCGTCACCCCACACGATTACATTTGTTTAGCAATGTTTGTTGCACATGCGCGCAAAGCTTTCATCACCCACCTATTCCCTAACCCTCCAGTATGTGAGTGAGTGCAATTCATTCTAGTTGTTCCGTTCTAAGACACATTTGGGGTGACCAAACACCCCAGAGAGCAGTAGCATGTGGTAAATTTTGTTTGGAAACATGGCCATTTCTGCCATTTTGTTGCTACTGTGTTGGATGAAGATACACCTGCTGGTGATGAATGGGATAATGATATAAGTGAACATGAAGAACAAGACTTCGTGGAGGTAGAGTCTGATGGTGTATCTGAACAAAGTGCTTCGGAAGAAGAATATGAAGTGGATAGAGATCTCGGACCTGTACTAAAAGGTAAGAATGGCTACAAATGGTCTTGTAATCTCCCCCATCAACGAGAACGTCACATCGTAACATAGTATTTTGCATTCCGGGTACAAAAGGTGAGGCAAAGAAAGTAAAAACTGATAGTGAAGCTTGGGGCATTTTATTTACGGGGGAGATGATTGATTTAATGGTGAAGCATACTAATCAGGAAATTTATCGTCAGAAAGCTTCATAGAGTGCAGATACAAAGTACACAGGCCCAACAGATGCCGCTGAAATTGGAGCTCTTATTGGACTGTTGTATATTTCTGGTCAACAAAAAGACAATCATCTTGAGGGAAATGTGGTCCCATTTTGGTGCCTCAATCTATCGTGCAGTTATGAGCGAGATGTGATTCAGATTTTTGATAAATTGCCTACGTTTTGATGATAAAACTCTCAGAGACTCCGGAGATAAGGAGTTTGTATTAGGGATTTGTGGGAAAAGTTCATATCACACTGCACCACATCCTACACTCCGCATGAATATTGTACGATTGACGAACAACTCTTGTCGTTTAGAGGAAAGTGCCCTTTTCGTGTGTACATTCCCAGCAAACCTGACAAGTATGGGATAAAAATTGTTTGTATGTGCGATGCGAGAACCTTCTACATGATAAGTGCAATACCGTATATTGGAAAAGAAGATTGTGGACCAAATCCAAGGCTCTCGCTATGTACAGTCACGGACACTTCTAAGTTGTAACGACCCTATTGAAGAAGCACTGAAGCAAGCCATCCATGTCTGACCACCAAGCGCCTTGTGACTAGACAACCCAAACAGCATTGCAATTCTGCAGCTTGTATACCAGTCACGGGTATACATCTCTGTAAATTGAGTAGTGATGCCAAAGAGAAATACGAGATGAAGATTGTCGATCGTAATGTCTCGTGTTCTCGACATGGAATAATACTCGGTCCACGTTACGTTCCATTATTCAATGTTGTTTGGGAATGAACCTGACGGACTGGGTTTATATTTTCACTCCTTGCATTACAGTAAATTCCATATTTTACAATTATATTAATGCTTTGAACGAAAATAATACCCAGAAAAATATCGAACACACATGCACACCACTCTTCTCACACACATGCACGTGAAAACAAACACACAAAGCTAAGTTTTAACTTCCAAGTGAATGTCCAAATAACAGTAAATGGAGAAGCACGATGTGCGAAACATGGGATTTTTCACAGAAAGAATGCATCTATTTTTGACATACGTGGTTTCTATTAATAGGCAATGAAACGATTATGAGAGAAATTACGATGCATTTTCGTCTTCAGTTGTTGAGGAAGGAGACTGACTGGAAAAAAGAAAACATGGTGTTATTGATAGAGTGTTGGTTAGCATACAGAGCTTTCACCAGTGAGATCTAGGTTTGATCCCCACCAAGGACATTTTTTTTTATTCTTTTCTATTAGTGAAGAAGTATGTAATATTGTTTTCTAGGCATTTTGACGAAAGGATACACATCAAATTTGTTCATTTAATCTGCATTTTCATTCTTCTAATAAGTTCTCTATCACAAGGGGATACAGAGATTCTCTATCTAGGTGATAGATATCTTCTCAATGGTTCCGTAGCTACGATTCTCTAGTCCCTTCCACCCACTTGTCTTATTTATTTACTTTATTCATATCAACTCACGAAATACCATGAATCTAACGAAAACACACAGATATAGTTAAAACAAGAAACACACCTCGTGTCGAAGGTTCCAGACTTGAGTTCTGGCTTTTTTGCGAGGGTGACTATTCCCGTGTGTCTGTTTATCATCTTTGTCTAAAAAATATTCCTCATTATTGCCGTGATTAACCTAGGGAGAGACCAAACCGACTGAAATAACAAAAGTACAGAAAATGCAAGACACATCTGCCTAGGCATGTTATACCTTGGGAATTAGCAATCTGAAAATTAACTTGCGTTTCAGTCGACTACTTGCGAAAGAGTTTCGTGTTGTCTCGTTTGGAGTGTTGGTTACTAGCATGCACGCAACCCGAGCTCGAGCCCACCCGAAGGGAAGTTCTTCTTCTTCTTTTTTTTTGGTCTAATTTCATCCAATCTTATTTATAAAACTGAGGTTTCTGCAAAACCTTTTGAATTGCATGCCACTTC
>NW_028143510.1:0-79000 GCF_977018435.1 Lepisma saccharinum
GGGGATCCGGTAAATATTTCGCGTAACTGACGTTCCGGTATAAGGCACCGGGACAATAACGCATACCTCCGAATGTATGCGGGTGGAGGAGGGAATTTGTCGGGTATTCCCCCCCTTTATTTATTTATTTTGAGGCAATTATCTATATTATAAACCGATTAGGTGCCCTGCTTAAAAATACCAGCTCCAATTATTGTTCCCAGTTCGCCCCTGACTATGACACACATCAAGATCCCCTGAGAGGAATAAACATTTCAAAAATGAAATGAGTTCTCCAACACTGTTTCTAGGTTCTAAGTTAATGTTATATTAGTCTCTCATTTTCCATTCTTTATTGTAAATAAGTGTGCGATAATGATATTTGGCAAACATTTCTATGTATACAAGACATGTTGTAAATGTACAAAATATGTAATTTTCGCTTCACATGTACTTTCCCCAGACCTCCTCACCTCCATGATGCTCGAGGAGAGTTCTTAAAGTTCCTAGCCTTCCGGGATGCGGTTTCGAAAGATTTTTGAATCAGCTTCCAGCTCACGTGACCAGATTTGAAGTCCAGATTTCCTAATGTTACGAGCCTTGAAGAAATGTCAAGGGGCGTATGCTAATTCGCTCGTTTGCTGCTACCCACATTTCCCCGGTTTTCCTAAACCACGGTTAACATTGACGAGACTTCTCTCTAGCTTTGAAGTTACCTTACAAGCATGCAGCGACAGCTGTAGAAACTTGGAGATATATGCTAACAGCACCACCAAACCTGACCTGCCTAAACTACTCGGGTACGCATCTAATAGCAGTATAAACATGTGAATTGTTTAGACAGATCTACTTTTGGTTATTCTTGTTATTAAATGCATGTGTAAATGGGTTAGGTAGGTTAGGTTTGGTGCTAAGTAACTAACTAACCCTCTACCCAAAGGTTTATGGCTACAGCAACACAAGCTTTCCATCTGTCCCTATCCTGGGCAAGATCAATGCAATCTTTTCCATCCCTACCGATTTCCTTTAGGTCCATCTCAACGTTATCCCTCCAACTTCATCTTGGCCTTCCTGCAGGCCTCTTACCATCAGGTTTCCCATCAAGAATCCTGTAAACTTTTCTTTCCCCTCCCATTCGTGCCACATGACCTCCCCACCTAAATCTTCTTGATTCTAATAATATCTGGACATGAATAAAAATTGTGCAGTTAAAAATTATACAACCTTCTCCACACCTGTTCAGGTTTGGTGCTTTTAGCATACATCCCCAGGTTTGTTTCGCTAGCTGCCTGTAGTTACTCGCTTTAAGTTGCGGGAGCAACACATAGATGGGGGTAAACTAGAATTGCTTTCACACCGCTAAGTTGATGATTTTCAAAGAAAGAGTAATAACAGCTTAATTGTAATTTCTGAATTGTTATGTAAACTAAATAATATATCTAGCGCCATTACAAAGGTCTTGTTCGACTTGCAGTTTCAGTCAAGAGAAGAATAAAGTTCGAGCTTTTGCTTAATGTCCAGAGCTATATATTAGTCCCGACAAAAACCTGCTTATCATTTGTTCATTTCAAGGTCTGCATCTATTACTGACAGAAAAAGAAGTTCCTCGCCCTCAGACCACAAGAAGCGTGTTTTGCTTTGGTCACACCCACAGCTTGCAACAAACACCAAAACTAAATGCTTAGAGCTCTAAACGTGGCCCTACAAACCTAACCACATATTGCATTATTAGACCGGAATTGTTTGGTTAGGAGGGCCAAGTTTGGACCTCTTAACATTTAGTTTTGGCTCTTGTTGCAAACTGGCTGTGCCAGACCCTGTTATTCATAGTTTGGTATCAAGACTATTGGTCGTTATTCATGTTTCAATTTCTTCACACCATGCATGTGTAATGTGCATTATCTGTTTTAACAGCTGATAATAGGAATATTGATGTTTATCTTACCACTTGCTTATTTAATTCATAAATATAAAATATTCTTGCGAAAACATCAATATAGTTCAGCAGATCCAGTGCCCTGTCAGAAGTGATCATCATTGGTGATTTGAGTTTAACCAACATACCCAATAGCCAATAGTTTAAAGATAACATATCGATCGATTTTCCTTAAATGCAAATCTGGATAACTACTGATAAATATTTCAGTTCAGTGTCTTTCAACAACATTTGAAGCGATCAGATAAATATGTAAAATATAGCTATATTGTGGAACGCTTCAAGGGAGACTGTAAAAAAGGTAAAATCTCTCGCCAGACATCAGTGCTCGGTCAAGCGACAATTTACAAACACAAGGTAACATTCCACAAATAGCGGAAACACATGACGTCAGGAGACACGTCATTCTTCGATACTACCGGGTTCAAGTCCGTCATCGGCTGGCAAATACGGAAGTGCTGTCCAAGCAGCTATGAAGTATTTGCCAGCAGCTTAAAGGAGCTAAGCACCAGAATTCGAGGCTCAATCAAGTCTCAGAATTCAAAGGACCTCCAGAAGAATACCAGCTACCAGGCAAAGACCTCGACACTTTTCAGGTCTCGGCCCGACTCGGGAAACCGAGACGAAGATTTCGCCTAAGGCAACCGCAGTACATTCGCGAGTTTACTATCTTCAAAGACCAGCGTGTGTTTTGTCGCCAAGACACGGGCAAGAAGACCGTGGGCCGTCGAACTCAGGACTCCGTGCCTGTCGCCTGACGTCCACACTCAACCGCTTGGCCGAGAGGTAGGATGTACGTCGTCTACGTCCCTTGACATCATTCCACTCCCTGCCAGAAGCCTGTCAGCGAGATTGTATGGGGCCCATAAACGTAACCTACCTCTACCATCTGACCCGTAAAGCGTTCACAGTAACGATCCCCGTAGTTTAAGGAATTGAAACCAGTGAACGCATCAATATATTCTTCCTTCACTATCTTGTAATAACTTTGACCCATTTATCTCAAATGCAATTCTAAACTTCTACTCCACAATATCTAGCTCCTATAAAAGTTCCAGCACAAAATCTCTAAATGAACATCAGTGAGGGTTGTGATAAATAAGTTTACCATCAAAGTTTATCACTTGGTTTTGAGCCCACTTTATGCTCAGATGGGTTAATCGGTACTGGATCTACAGTTAAAGGTGATATCCGAACCCAACTCTCTCAAACCTGCCCTAACATCCTATGAACATGATTCATTATTTCTAAAAGGTATTGTACTTAATATTTTTTGGCAATAACAAAAAAATAGCAAAAGATGGAAATATATAGGCCTGCGCCAAGGGTGAGGGCCAAGATCAAATTGTATTCTGGTCGTAACTTGCAAACATATCAGTGCATTACGCTGTTGCCAGAGCTGCGTGTGTGTGACAGTCTAATAGATGGCAGTTGCTTCAGTAGCGTAGTTATTAACATAGGCGTGCGCACGGGGGGAAAGAGGGGGCAATTACTCCCCCCCCCCTCTAATCACGGATGTTTGCAGATTTTTTCCATGAAGGGACAAGCAACGTATTTTTCCAAGAGTAGCAGGACAAAAGGATACTCAAGATGGAATTAGTTTTCACGTCTTTCTTGCATTATTTCTTCCAGAAAGCCAGAACACCTGAAGGGGAACACATAGGGGCAATTGCCCCCTCGACTTTAAGTTTAATACAAATAAAAATACATTTCGTAAAATTTTCTTCCTCGCTTCGTTCGCAATGCCTGCTTTCTTAGTCTTGTCAAGTTCATAGCTGCAGATAGGGAGTGGCGGGAGTTGTCCCTGGGCGCCGAATAATCTCAATAAGAAAGATCGTAAAAGAGAATGACATGGCATCCCATGAATTTTTGCGTCCTATTCAATCAAAACTGTTATATATTTGCAAAAATTTGGATCAAAACATTTCCTTGCTCGCTTCGCTCGCTATTTCTTTTCTGTAATGCATTGTAATTTACCAGAGAGAAGTAAGAACAACTAAGTACTTCAGACAGTTGTTGCTATAACAGTTTGGTTTGGAGGAAAAGGAGAGCGCACATTTCAGAGACAATTATATTATTTTTGCTGTTGGTTTGTTATGGAGCGGATGAATTGATTATGTAATGTAAAAATGGATGTATGTGTGTGTGTGTATGTTTGTTCCGGCATAACTCTCGAACGCCTGAAGCGATTTCAACCAAACTTGGTACGCGTATCACTTGCAATCTGAAAACAAATATTGTGGAGGTAAGACACCCCTGGCACCCCTAGTGGTGGGGTGGGGGGTGGGTAAGGGGTGACGTAAAAATCACCGAAAACGACCGATACTAGTGTGGAATCCATAGTTTTTGGGGTCGCTAAGATGAATAGTGACACTCTTAATGCCGTTCAACTCTTCAACTCCACGTTCATCACCTATCGGCATGGGGGGTCACAGGGGGTGAAAATTAAAATGTCAAAAATGACCTAGATTAGTGTCGAATCAATAGTTTTCGGAGTCTCGAAGCTAATTGGTGACATTCATGATGACCAAACTTGGTGCACCTATGACATGATCTGGAATGAAATACTGTGAAGGTAAGACACCCCTGGCACACCTAGGTGTATGGGTGGGAAGAGGGTGACATGTAAAAAAAAACGAAAAAGACCGATATTAGTGTGGAATCCATAGTTGTCGGGGTCGCTAAGATGAACAGTGACACTCCCAATGCCGTTCAAATACAAGACACCCCTGGCACCCCTAGGGGTGGGAAGAGGGTGACATGTAAAACGACCGATATTAGTGTGGAATCCATTGTTTTCAGGTCCGCTGAGATGAATAGTGACACTCCCAATGCTGTTCAACTCCAAGTTCATTTACACTATACCATTCATTTACCCATCAATGTTATAAAACTACAACAGTGAGATAAAATGAGATTTTTCTCTCCCGACTGTACTTTCAAGGCTTTTTTCTTCTCCTAATCAGAGGGTCTGCGTACGCCTATTGTTATTAACGTTGTCGCTTTGTAATCGGTGTGTCTCGGGTTCGATTCACAGTTCATTTCTTCAATTTGATTACAGAACGCTTTCTTGCCTCTTAAGTTCAATCTGCAAGATGAGGATGAATGATGATTTGACAAGTCCACTCCACAATCTAGGATTTAAAATTGAGTTCCTGAACCAATTTAACAATAGAATTTGACTTTAGATCTCAAGAATAAGTTGACACGTACAGTTTAATTTTTTGTAATTTAGTATCACTTTTTGAGCATGCCCCAAGGTACCCATTTTTTAAAATAATGCTGGATGATATCTTAGATCCGCTTTATGCAGGGATATCGTCAAATGATTTCTCACATAATCTCCAACCCCGAGGATCGAACCGAAGTCTCTCGCATTGTAGTCATACACCTTACCAACTATTTGTTTATTTCAATATATTTCTTGACATTTTTTTATTATTTTTTATTATACTCTCCACTTTTCGTAATGAACAACACACAAACATATATGCACTGTCCGAATTAAGTGCACTTCGGGGAGGGGGGAGGAGGAACTCAGTGGCGTATTAGTGATTTAAATTTGTGTACGTTACCTGCCAGTTAACTAAACTATTGTCTTGAGATTCTAAGTACTTTATAACATTGATTTTAACGTTGGTCATTAAATCTTATGATAACATTTACACGAAATTTAGAAAGGCTTAGTATATTTACATTCTGAAAAAAATCCCAAACTCATTCACAAAAAGCAGTATCGAGCTACTAACCCCCAAAACTTGACCAAATTTCTATTGCCAAGTTCAAACTTAACGTCCATTTAACATATCAACAAGTTTCTTGTGAAAACCTTAGTACATGTAAAATATTGGCACTATCATGAAAACTTGTGGAAAACAGCCTGCTGTGCCTGTTGTTCAGTTGCAGAATGGTGCCCTTTTTTAATCCGCAAGACTGCATACTTTTCGGCGGGGAAATCTTTGATGAATGGACCATTAATGGATACGAGTTCTTTTTTACAAATGTTGATTGATTGGTTGAATTGGTGTTTTAAGTCCACTTTATGCACAGTAAGGCTAATCGGGACAGGACCTACAGTTTAAAGTGGGATCCGAACCATTATGTCTGTCCCTCCACCGGCACATAGTGGGACCCCTTGGTTACTAGGCTATGACGCTACCGCTGCGCCATCTGGGAGGTCCTCTTTTCAAATGTGTATGTTATTCTCATACTATATCCTTTCCATTGTACTTTCTTTGAGGGGGATTAAAACATCACTGGGGATAAGAATAAGTTTCTATTGCCGGGATAAGATTTTTTAAGGGGAATCTCGGGTACACCTCGTTAATAATAAGGATTCAAGGATTCAATCCCGAGACCTCCGACGTCGTAGTGCTCTCCGCTGACCACTCCGCCACGGAGTTCGACTTTACTAAAAAGAACCCGCGATCATACGTGGCCAGGTATTTTGACCGTTACTTGAAACGCTGCCAGCGGACGATTTCCACGGACTAATTGAAAGATCAGCGGATGCATACAATGACGGGATCATTTACAGGCGGAAGCGGGTACACGAGAGAGTGAGTCGAAAAGATGAAAACGCCACAGTGCAGCGGCGGAAGGATCGATTTTGCACCGCTTATGCACTCGTTGACGGCTTCCGGAGGGGACTACTTTATGAGAGCCATCAGTCCTGGCCGTCCGCTACCATCTTCTTCATTGGCAGAATCGATGTGTGTGTGTGCAGAAGCTGGAACCTGGATGGCCAAAACGGTGGCTTTTGCCAAATTCCCTGGAAATTCATTGTCTCTTGGAGCGGAGTGATTTATGGAACGCGGTAACGCCTTCCTCGTGTCGGTTCGCGCTCGCTTGGAACCTCATGCCCTCGTGGGAGGTGGAGGAGTAGCTTTTCGGTAGGGACACACGTTATTCTCTGCCTGATAGCCTGTCTATTAATAGATTGGCAAACTGCAACAAAAGAGATTGAGAATGAGACAGACATTTTGAAAATTCAAACTTTTCAATCAGAATACAAGTTTTTCTGTTCTAATTGAAACGTTCCCTCATTGAATCTCCATTTTGATCGGATATATACATAAAAATATATGTATGGGGCATTCCATTGTCACGGGTGGGACGCACAGACTACAAAATAACTATTGTACAGAGTATTAAGCAACATTTCCTTACATTTATAACACCATTAAGCCTTGTTTCCATGATTATGAAAAACTAAATATGCTGACCAAGGCAGTAATTTATTTTATTAAAAACATAAACTAAACGTAACGTTTCAACCTTCTAGCAAGGTCTTCTTCAGACTCTGTATCAAGTACAAAAGTAACAAGATACAAAAACAGGGCATTATATATACACAAACATTACTCCCTCCAGACTATTTAGAAAGTTGTTTGGAACTTTCTAGCAGGTGACTTTCACTTTCCAACTTTACTTTCACCTAAAAGGCTAAACACAATTTCTTCCATATAGAATGTGGTTGGACTTTTAATCTCACGCTCTTTTCCCTTCATTTTTCTTCCTTCTCCTCTCCTCTTTCTCTCTTGTCCTTTCTACTCTTTCTAACATCTTCTTCCATTCTTTGTTTAACTTCAATCCCCCATTCCAGTTCATTGTGTCTTCTTCACCTTTCTTCTCTATTTCCTTGGCTTCCTTCCATTTTCTCACTAGCATTCTCTTCTCCCTTCCTATCTGCTTAGCCTCATCCCACTCTATGTCATGTCCTGTTTCTCTCGTGTGTTTAAATATTGCATTTCTTTCTCTCTTAAGTCGTACATCATCCCTATGTTGTTTCAACCTGTCTTTCAGCCTCTTTTTCGTTTCTCCTATGTACACACTCTGACATTCTTTACATTTCACTTCGTAGATAATCCCTTCCTCTTCCTCTTCTCTGTTTTCCTTTTCCTTCTTTGCATTCCTCGCTATTCCTAAGATGCTTCTCCCTCCCTTCCTGTAAGTTTTAATTCCCGCTTTCTTAAGCACTTTGCATATCTTTTCTGTGGTCTTCCCCATACTCCTTATTCCAAACCTATGGCTATGAGAAGCAGGATAGACTGGACATAAACAGAAGAAGGAAGAAAACGGGCAGGGAAGAATTGGAAGAGAAAGACAAAGAGGAAGAGAAAGAAAAAGAGAGAAGGTTTGGAATAAGGAGTATGGGGAAGACCACAGAAAAGATATGCAAAGTGCTTAAGAAAGCGGGAATTAAAACTTACAGGAAGGGAGGGAGAAGCATCTTAGGAATAGCGAGGAATGCAAAGAAGGAAAAGGAAAACAGAGAAGAGGAAGAGGAAGGGATTATCTACGAAGTGAAATGTAAAGAATGTCAGAGTGTGTACATAGGAGAAACGAAAAAGAGGCTGAAAGACAGGTTGAAACAACATAGGGATGATGTACGACTTAAGAGAGAAAGAAATGCAATATTTAAACACACGAGAGAAACAGGACATGACATAGAGTGGGATGAGGCTAAGCAGATAGGAAGGGAGAAGAGAATGCTAGTGAGAAAATGGAAGGAAGCCAAGGAAATAGAGAAGAAAGGTGAAGAAGACACAATGAACTGGAATGGGGGATTGAAGTTAAACAAAGAATGGAAGAAGATGTTAGAAAGAGTAGAAAGGACAAGAGAGAAAGAGGAGAGGAGAAGGAAGAAAAATGAAGGGAAAAGAGCGTGAGATTAAAAGTCCAACCACATTCTATATGGAAGAAATTGTGTTTAGCCTTTTAGGTGAAAGTAAAGTTGGAAAGTGAAAGTCACCTGCTAGAAAGTTCCAAACAACTTTCTAAATAGTCTGGAGGGAGTAATGTTTGTGTATATATAATGCCCTGTTTTTGTATCTTGTTACTTTTGTACTTGATACAGAGTCTGAAGAAGACCTTGCTAGAAGGTTGAAACGTTACGTTTAGTTTATGTTTTTAATAAAATAAATTATTTCCTTACAGTTTCTGTGCAATGATTTATGAAACTAAACACTGTTGATTCAACCCCTTAGAATACTTTCACAGATTTTTAGCTACAACTGAACAATTGTGTGTCACGGGTGGGAGAGTTAAGAACTGCCTCTTTACTTAATAAGAAATTTATTTTAATTTCTTTGAATTCTCAAATTATGAAAAATAAATTGTTTAAGACAAAAAGAGAAGGCAACTGACGTTTGAATATTCTAGTGGAGTTGAAAGGAGAATGTAACAGTTAAAGGAGAAATTGTAAAACATCTACATTCTAACTTAAGTATGCAGAATATTATATATAGGTGTGTGTGTGTGTGTGTGTGTCTGTATAGCCGGAGTGGTCCAGTCGATATGGCGTCTGGCTGCCATGTGAGTGACTCGGGTTCGTTTCTCGAACCGGGCTGGTTGCTTTTAGGTGGGAATTTTCCAAGTAACATCTCCGTATGGAGCGACTCAGGGATATAACCTTGAAAAAATAATAAGAGCGGCCGAGCATTGTGTTGATCCCATCTCCACAAATATACAAGACTTTGTATGTGTGGGGTCGTACATCCATGAATACCTCATGTGTTTGACGGCATGTTGCAATGTGCATGAGGTAGCTACACTTTTACGCCCTCCTCCCTCTCCTAAACACGCACCATCTCCCAAAATGATTTAACGAAATCAAATGGAAAGTAACCCGTTTCGAGCGCCAGGTTCTCTTCGATACACTTCTCATTAGTTGGACATATGAGTGGAACAGGAGGAATGCCTCCCCGAGAATTAAAACCTGGCCTGGGAATTAGTCCTAAACAACCAGAACTGCTAATGCAATTTTTATTATTTACGACAGACACTTTTGCGTTGTTATGCGACAAAATTAGCAGAAAAATGTATTGGAGATTGTTATAGATGATAGCGTACTCATTTGTGTCTGACACCTCCGATCCAAGTTCACATTATTCTCTTCTCTTCATAAGTGTACCCAACATCAGAGTTCCCGTTTGGTTTGATTCTGTTTATCTTGTTCCTACTCCTCCTTCTCCACACAGGCTGCAACGACTATCATAAACTGCCCTTCTGAAGTCTTTGTTGTATGTATTGGGTGATCCGATGATGTGCCGAGCCGTGCCGAGCGCTCACGAACTGTAAGCACGGGTAGGCACAGCACAGTTCGACACAACACTGTTCAGCACGGCACAGCTCGACACCGCACTTCTCGGCACGGCACAGCTCGACACTGCACAGGCCAAAATGATTGTACAGAAATCAAATGGGAGGTGATCAGTACGAGCGACAAGGTTTGGCTAGGCACACATTCGTTGAGCTGACGCGCCTGGTAGGTACTTCCCATGTGATTTCCTTAAAATCATTTTGACCCATGGCGGTCTGTGCTGTGTCTAGTCGTGCGGCTTTTTACAAACAAACCTTTCTTGCATTGTTAATACCAAATATACATTTGATAGGCGGAAAAGATGCCAGGTTAGGAATTTATACGCATGCCTTCGTGTGTCGCCCCAGTCGACTGCAGCTATTTCAAGCTCTAACAGTTACATCTGTGTTATATTAATCTGTGTTGAACTCAGTTTTCCTTAAAAGATGTTAGATTCTCTGTATAAAAGAGCGATAGCTTTGTAAGCCCGTAGGACATTCTCCTGGCTGCTGAAAGGCTGATGATTCAGGAGACTTTGGGGAAATATCTTTCCGCGCTCTTCCGGGCAGCTTTGGGGTACTTGTATTCCAAGGTGGATATTTCTATACCCAACTCTGAAAAGGCGTTCCCTGCATCACCAAAAGACCATGGTTATAAACTGCGGTATAACTAATAGGTTTCGGCCCAGAAGTTAAATCGGGTGAATTGTCTGTTTAAAAGTTTTTGTATATCGTCAAAAGTTCAAATAAATCTCTAAGTAAAGAGATACTAATGCTCTCTTATTCCAAATCAGTATAGGTGAAATATAAACAAATCCTACACCACAGACCACGCAGGGGCTTGGTCCTACTAACCCTCTGACGCCCTTGAGAAGTCCGATAAAGGGTTGTATACAGACTAACCTAAAAGCACTAAAGGCAGAAGGTGCGTGTCATTCATAACATCGATCTTTTGTAATTACGATTCTCAGCGCCAGCAATTTACTTACACCTCGGCTAAATGCTCGATTCAACGTAGTGGTAGGATGAAAAGTGTGCTCACATAACTAACACAAAGCCATTGCAAACTCTGAACTATAATAGCCTTTTATCTCTGCTGGAGTCGCCCCTCGAAGCCCCGGCGGGTACATTCAGGTGGAGCTGAACGCGGGAGTAATTTATGGACAAATGTCACGGGGGAACTGGGGAAAATCTGTCAGTGCATAACGGGCCACCATGAATAATGCAAACAGAGGACCGCACCGATGCTGTGATTTGTCAAAGCCGAGCTAAAAGTAGAAGTTATTCTCCATTGTGACGTAACACTTTTGGATCTATTGCACAGTGCTTAGTATCGGGTCGTACATTTCCCTTCAGGTAGGTTTTTCATATCGGCGATTTGGTTCGTTGCGTCTTCAAATGATTCTTCAATAACTGTCCAAAGATGGCAGTGTTAACGATTCTTACCTAAATTTATCTTATAGTAATTCGAATTATCAAAGTTCGAATTAAAGAGAGAGTACACCGGTTCAAATCCGGGAACTTTTCTAACGTTGGAAGCGGCCCCGGCGCCCACCCAGTGTCGAATAACATGGGTAACGGGGGGAAACCCTGGGGGGTAAAGGCGGTCAGGGGCGTGATGCTGATCACATCACCTCCACTCACGACCGGATCAAGAAAGTGTGGGGCGTTATCCCTACACCCCCTATACGCCTTCATGGCGTGGTGCTATGCACAGGGGAGCACTTTACTTTTTTTTTTTTACACTTTATTAGAAAATCAATATAAACCTTTGCTGTTGACATGAACTTACCATATTTTCTTGTTATTTAGAACCAGTGATAATATGACACTGACAGGAATGTTCTTAATTGTGATCAATCATTATGTTTTACGTTAATATTAATCGCCAGTATTGTTGAAATATTAATACATAAAAGACTTTATCATTAATCACAGAATCATCAATGCACAGACCAAACTTATGGGACCCAGTAACCTGACACTTTAGGTGTGACATTCATTCTCTTATGACGTAAACACCCACTAACAAGGGATTATCCGAAATTTGACCAACAAGGATTGGCGTGTTGGCGGGGGTCTTAAACTTTTTGTATTTTGATATGTTTGCAGCTCAAACCCCGAAACATGAAAATACTTTAAACAAAAGTATGCAACAGATGGTGGATGTTGTATTATACATCTGTTGCTTGTCTGAGTTTGTACGTTTGAGTTTTTGTTTTTTTGTTGCATGTCTGAGTTTGTATGTTTCAATTTTTGTTTTAAGTCCACTTCGGGACTTTGAACCTTCAGTTTAAAGTGAGATCCGAACCACAATGTGACTCCAAGATTGTGTTTTGCGGAGATATATATGAACAGAAGAGAATACTTAGATTATGAACGACAGATGGCGCTGTGTATTACATCTCAGCTGGTGAAGCTGCGTGCAGGTTGCTAGTTGAGTATATCTAAGGAATGGATAATATTACTTAATCACTATGGTATCGATAAAACTAAGATGTTATTTTCATGACAGTGAAAACAAAACACCTCGTCAACTCGCTTTTTCAAACACACACGAACACATACATGAGCTAGACAATTTGCATCATGAAGTCTGCTCGTTTATACATAGCCACGCTATCTCACATGTCTTGTGCATAACAATGCCCCAGCTGATGCATTTATGCATACCGACCTAGCAAAATGCCTTAACGATCTTGGATATTTGCGAAGTCTATGAGGTCGCTGAAAATCTTTGCCTCTCTCTTGGAAGGCCTCCAGATGTATCCCACCGAGTTCAGAAACTTTTGTCTCGGTCATGCATTATGCATCAGCGCCACAAACCTCTTCCAGGCTTATTTTTGGGGAAAAACAACCACCGCCAACTGGAAAAGAACAAAGCAAGGCCAAAATTCGATTTCTTTTCGCTGGTTGCGTGTTAACTGACACTTGTTCCTCGACGTTGCGGAATCAAGTGTGTCGTCTTTGGCAGACTGACAGAGGAAATTCGCAAGTGTGTAGGGACGTGTGTTTCTTTTGTATACCACACACATCCGCTGTATATGTTCGTCGTGACGTCTTACAAAATGAGGTTGAAAGTGGGAAATATTATTGATAAATACGAGGTCTGTTCAAAAAGTAAAGGGTGTGCCTTACAAATACACCAAAGTACTCTGAAGTGCAGTTTGCAGACTAGTGAGGCTCTGGCGGCTGGACTCACAGCCAGTATAATCGGAACTCGTGTTGTGTTGTCCTGATATGTTCGTGATTGTCACTTCAACCATCTAATATTATCACCCTTCATCCTCATCTTCGCGATTAGACAAAAGTGGCAGCAAGCGAAGTACAATAATGCAAATCAATAACATAATTTTCCAAATAGAGCAGCAATCTATCGAAACTCGCTATTCCACTACTGGCGCCGCAAAGAAGTAATATTCTGTTTGTCGCATCACTCTACATTGTTTCATTTCTAGACTGCAAACGTTCAAGTGATGTAGAGTTCTGTGCTTACGTCTGTGGGGAAGCATAACCCAATTGTTCCACAACAGCCCTCCTATGATCCTGATTTGGCACCTGCAGACTTATTTCTGTTTCCGAGGATGGTATCGACCCTGTGAAGGGCCCGTTTAACAGGTGATGGAGGAGATTAAGAAATTTGCTACAGGAGTTGCAAGATATTCTATAAAACACGTGCCAGAACGCATTTCAATACTGGAAGCCACTACTTTCATCTGAAAAATTCGGAAAATTTCCCTTTCTTTCGTTACTTTATGTTTATTGCGTAATTTTTAACGTAATTAAAAGATTTGTAAATAAATTAAGAATGAAAAGAAATGACAGTAAATACAAACTGTTAAAGCTCGAAAGTGTTCCATGCGAGGTCGAGCTACTGTAGATTTTAATAATGTACTTGAATTGAAATATATATTTACGCCATCTGTCGTCTGGAGATATATTAAATTTCGTTGCTCAGTCTTTGCGACGGCTTGCGAAAATGTCCCTCTGGTGTACAATTGAAACCACGCCTGATTTATTGGGGAAAAATGTGTATGTTTTGTTCCTTGAACTACACACAGATGTATCATGGTGTTTACACATAACTCTTACGGGCTGAAACATGTTTGATTTATACAGCGAGAAACTCTCTGATTTGATTAATGTGAATAGTGCTTTGACAAGCCACACGGAAAATTATTTAAACACGTTTCTCTCTAATCGATTTCGTTGTAACTCCATGCAACCATTTTAAACCTGTGGTTCAGAAGAGTCAGTTAATCATTCATTCATTCCACAATTAAATATGGGACGCGAGGGTTGAGCCTTTCGGAAGCCACGCAAATATCGTAAGGAGATGATAATTCTGTATAAAAAGAAAGGAAGGATAATCATTGAAAATCAGGAACAGGAAATTTAGTAATATAAAATATGTCATTACTCCCAGACGGTTAGCAACCTGTCCAGTCAGGAAATATTAATGGAATGCTTATGTCAGTTATTGCCGAGTTGGGTTTACTGAGGAGCATAAGCAGGAAATGTGCATATGGGAAGGATGACACCTGAATAACTGGGGATTGTTATGTGGAAGGAGAGGAGAATAAAGAGTTTGGAGGAAAAGAGTGAAAGGGGGGGGATTCATTCGGGAGTCGTTGGTGAAGCAGGAATGGGGGATTATCTCCGCAGTTCCGAGGAGATTCATGTCTATCACTGAGACGGGTAAGAATCCTTACTTTCACATCCAAATATGTGCCGGGTCCAACCCTAGACTGCCTTTTTCAGACTGACGAGGCTCTGGCGTCTGGACTTGCAGACAGGATAGTCCTTTGTAGGAATTGTGACTGTCCCGTGATCCACCTTATCGTATCACCACTTATCCCCATCGTCGTGATTAGATCTAAGTTGCAGAAATGCAATGTAAAATAACCTAACTCGATCAAATTCAATAAACCCCAATTAAATATGATTTTCCAAGAAGTGCCACTATATTCAAAAGAGGCCTTAGTTATAGTGTAAAATATTATCAAATATTTCCAAATTAATCGAGCGTCTATTTTGTAAAGCCAAGGACTGCATATTGTGAAAGTCAGTGGAGGAAGCGTGTATATGAGGTCATAATTAAATATTATTATTGAATTGACTGAAGAATTATGATGTGTGATCAATCAATAGATCTATCGAATGTGGTGTGTAAATGTTTAGGTTCTTATTCTAGGTAAGGATGACTTCAAAGAAGGTACTCATTTTCAACCTCTCTTCCAGACAGTACACCCTGAGCTGCTTTTGCAGGCTGACTAGCCTCTGCGTCTTGACACACAGCCACTATAATCCTCTGTGGTGATTGTGTTATGTTGTCCACATGTGTTTGTGATTGTCCCTTCATTTATCTAATCACAATTCATCCATATCGCCGCGATTAGCCAAGCGTCTCTCTCGCTCCCCTTTTCCCCTTTCTCTCTCCCTATCTCCTTTCCTATCCCTATTTATCTTTCTCTTTCCTCTATGTATATATTTATCTCTTTGTATCTCTTTTACCTCCCTCTTTCTTTCTATATTTTTCTCTCTATTTTTTCTGTCTCTTTTTCATCCTTCTTTCTTTCTTTTCCTCTCCATCTCTTTATGCATCTCTCTCTTTCTCTCTGGTTATCCTCCTCTCTCTACATCTTTTTATCTCCCTCTTCCTTCCTTTCTTTTTTAATTCTCTTTCCATTACCTCTTCAATGACATAGTGGTACCGTCGTCGCTTTGTATCAAGGTGTCCCGAGTTCGATACCCGTTGGAGGCACATAGTGGTTCGGATCCGACTTGAAACTGTAGCTTCAGTCCCGATTAGCCTTACTGAGCATATAGTGGACTTAAAACAGCAACTCAAAACCTCTTCCTCTATATATTTCTTTCTATTTTTCTTCTCTCTCTCTCTCTCTCTCTCTCTCTCTCTCTCTCTCTCTCTCTCTCTATATATATATATATATATATATATATATATATATATCCCTCTTTCTGTCTCTTTTCTCATTTGTCTCTCAATGACTTTCTTCATCTTTTCTTCTCTAACACACCCTTTCTTTTCATTTCTCCCACTTTTCTCTCTTTATCTCTCTATCTCCCCCTTTCTCTTTCTTGGGAGCACATAGTGGTTCGGATCCCACTTTAAACTGTAGGTCCAGTTCCGATTAGCCTTACTGTGCATAAAGTGGACTTAAAACACCAATTCAATCAATCAATCTTTCTCTTTCTATCTAAGAAGATCGCAATTCACATGCAATTTTCAAGATATAAGTTTGTAATATATAAATGACATATTTCGGTCTACTCCCGTTTTCAATCCAACTATTTATGCCTTTCAAAATACACCATTAGGCTGGACACCACCCTTGGAAAGTTCCGAGTTGCTTACATGCTCATGCTCCACGCATCCTGATCGATTCTCCGCAATAGTGTATTTTGCTTTACAAAATGCACTAAAAAAAGTCGCTCCAGGATATCTCCCAGGATTCGTTTGGCTCTGAGAACACCAGCTGCGGTGTTTTCCACCGGATGGTTTATGCAGGGCCATTAGTGGCAACACGCCGTGGGAAATTGGGGATATTATGCTCCCTGCGCACGCAACGGACGAATATATATGGTCTTAGAGTAATGCTGGGTTCTCGTGATTTTCAGTGAAGTCACTTAAAGGTATATGTTATTCTGCTGCAAAATGTTCCTTAGGATGTCAGCTGTTTGGGAAAAGACAGGTTATATAACAGAGTCGTATTGAATTTGGAGGTTTGGATTTTGTTGTTTGGATGAGGTGTTGATGTACCCTTTACTCTCATTTTAGATTTGGCGATAAGACTTTTACAAAACTCAGTGTTTTTGGGAAATATAAAAAAATGTTGTATCGTATAATTATCTCTCTCTTTCGCACATTACAGGTATTTCTCTCTCGCTTAATTTATGTCTCTTTATATCTCTATTTCTCTATCACTATTTCGCACATTATATTTTTCTTTCCCCTCTCCATTTCTGTTTGTCTGTATCTCTCTTTCTCTTTCTCTCTCTAGTTAGCACTTAATATTTCTTTTCTTCTCTCTCTTTCACACTTTATATTTCATTCTTTCTCTCTCCACTTCTATCTATTTCTCTATTTCACACTTTATACTTATTTTTTCTCTCTCTCTTTCACACTTTAAAGCTCTTTCTTTCTCTCTCTATTTCGCACTTTACATTTCTTTTCTCTCTCTCTCTCTCTTGCACACATTATATTTCTTTCTTTTTCCTTCCGTCTCTCTCTATCTCTATTATAGCTCTTTCTTTCTCACTCTCTCCATATCTGCCTCTTTCTATCTCTATTTCGTAATTTATATATCTTTGTCTCTCTATCTCTTTTCATTTCTGACGCTATCATTATCTCTCTCTCTCTCTATTTCTATTTCTTAATTTCTTTCTCTTTATATATTTTTCTCCTCTTTCCTTCTGTCTCCCTCTCTTTTCCCTCTTTCTCAACCTCTCCTTATATGTTTTATTTCTGTCTCTCTCTATCTATCCCCTTCGTCTTTCTCAATATATGTATCTTTCTCTCTCCATTCTTGTAGCATTTTCTATCTCTGCATTTCTCTCAATCTCCATCTTTCTTTATTTATATCTCTCTTTCTCCCTCTCTCTATCTTCGCTTTTCTCTTCCTCTCTGGAATCCATAATAACCTCTGTCACGAAGATGCAGATAGAGTGTGTGTGTGTTTTATATCTTCTATATGCATAATGATGATACTCGCAAAGTAAAAAAAAAATATATCTTTCATTTTTTTTCCTTTTACAGCTGGATGCGAGTCAAATTGAACCCATTTTATGTGTTATTTGCACTGAACTATATGTTATTACCTCGTCTTCAGTTACGCAATATCTGAATATATCTCCATCTAAATGTACAAATCGATTTTGTATCCCAGTATTTTGCTCGATACCAGATTTCTGAACTGATTTCGCCTCTGATTGATCGAGAACTAGACTTAAATGGTACAATTCATATCAAGGTATCTCGAACTATGGCTTTGCACGGTGGTAGAACTGTTGTCCAACAGTTTATCGTCCTTCAAAGACAAGAGGCAAACCTTTTTCAAAGTTCCCTTCTTGAACTCATGTTCAGCTGCTTCCTGTTGCAGGCAAAAACATAGTTCTGCATCTACGATGTGGTACTAATTTAAATGCATTGGTACATGAAAGATTTATTCGATCGTGTCGTATCGCTCACTTCTCCCGGCAGTTCCCCTGGCTTTCGCTTTAAAGAGAAAGTACGAGGAGAAAGCAGGGAGAAATGGCCTGGAAAGCGCCACGCTGTTGATAGGACGTGACGTAAATCTTGTTCCTTCCATTTCTGGTCATCCGGGGCAATAAAAATGAAATTTTCAGTCGGCATAAATCATTCGCCACGCTCTCTGGAGACACTCCATTGAGGGGGGACTCTGTACACCTCCTGCGAGTGAGCTATAAAACATCTTCGGTGGCTGCCAACCCCCGTAGAGAACCGCCTGTCATCTGAATCGTGTTGGACTTTTGCAAGTCTTTGCTGTTTTGCCCATAACGCTTCTTGTGGAGAAACTATAGTTAGCGAGTTGCAACTGTTTTTCTATTAGCAGGAGGATCGTACAACACCCCCCCCCTCTTTAACCTTTAAACAGCCGAGCCGGTTTTCGAAAGTAACCCCTCTCTCGCCGCGGCCTTTGCGCGCGATTTTTAAATTTTTACACTTATTTCAGAAAAACTTTATATCTCTTGAGACTATTTGAGCAAGCTACTTCGGATAACTTTTGTTTGAAAGGAAAAACTTCGGAGCATGCGATCGTGTACAATTCAGAGAGCCGAAGTGAGAAAAACTGGGTTGGGAGGGGTCAAGTCCCCAAATTTCAATGAAAACAGAATCTGGCGTTCGCCCCCTCTTCTCCCATTATTTTGGAAAAAGGGCGCAAACGTTTGCATTGTTTTCAAAGCGTAGACCTTTCGCAACAAAGTGAAACTTGTTTCAAGTCCCTAGTTTTGAAATATGACGCAATATGTACAGTCCTGCATTTTGACTAAAAATAGCTAATTTGCATATTAGAGAAAGGGGGAAGGGGGGTTCTTCCACATGACATTTCAACATATGTCAGCGTTTACAACCTCACATACAAGTATGAAGGTCCTAAAAGCACGTGAATGTTGTAATCGGCACCATGGGTCATATATGACCCATTGGCTGTTTTCGCCTATACTTTCTATGGGTCATATATGACCCATTGACTGTTTAAAGGTTAAATTGCACACTCGGTACGCTGCACACTACTTGAACGGATGTAACATTTATCATTATGTTCAATTGTTTTATTGTTTCTAAGTCTACTTCACGCACAGAAAGGCTAATCGGGATTGATCCTACAGTTTGATATGTACCTCCACCGGATATCGAACCCAGGACCCATTTATTAAAAGGCGACGACGTTACCACTACGCCATCTGGGAGGGTCTTCAGTTACTACATCCCGTACACTACACATTACTTCAAAGTATGTTACATTTACCATTATGTTATAATGCTATATTGAGTGAGATATTTTAGAACTGTCTGAAAATTAGGAACATGTTCGTCTCTTTATGGATTAAGATGATCAGAGCTCATGAATTTAAATTTGAGTATAAAATGACTCATAGACTTCACCGTTAATTTTTTCCTAAGTTAGCAATCACTTCAGACCCATATCAAGTGGTCGTGTTAATATTTATCATACTTATGCTCATCCCTTAACGTACTTACTAAGGAAGTGTCCATTGGTGGCCACTTGAAGACACAGATCTAAATCTTAACAAAAGCGAACACATTTTACCCATTTACAAATGACGTAGTCTTGCCTCCAGGAGGATTTTTTCACTTTCTTTGGACGCCTGTAAAAGAAATCCATGAAAAAGCTTGTTAGTTTTGTCGAAGCATTAAGCCGAGATGTTCGGATGGAGGGAAAGGCGAATGGAGATAAGGAGACAGCCAAGCGAAGTTTGCTGCTTTTTATGAGAGATGGACGCTGAGAGAAATGAGGAAGACCGGCCTTATGGGCCTCAGCAGTCCATTCCAAACGTCAGTCGTCGTAGCGAAGAGTGAGTGGAGGGAGACGTCAAGGAATGGAGCCGGTTGAGTTGAAATGAAAACAAAAAAAAGTATAGTTCTTTGTGAGATGTGCGTTGATGGAGGGGCATGAGGAGAAGATACACTGAGCAGAGATGCTTTTCTGTGCAGTATCAGCCCTTCCCCATCCTCGTTTCGGCACTCACCGTTTCAGGAGAGAGAAAGAGAGAAGTTCGAATGCAGAAATACTCTCGGATTATATGTCAGGCCAGTTCCGGTTACTCTTTCGACAGCTTACGTCTCATCTTCACTGATTGAAGCTTAATCCATGACGTTAGCTCTCAAAAGTAGACTTCAATTCCTGAAGACGCATTAGCTCTCGAAAGTTCGGAAGAAGTCTTCAATCCCTGAAGATGAAAGTGAGGTTAGCTCGCGATAGCTTGAAGCAGACTTCAATCCATGAAGATGAATCCTTGATGACGAGAGTGACGTTAGCTCTCGAAAGCTCGAAAACAGAGTTCAATCCATGAAGACGAGATTAACGTTATTTCTAAAAAAAAATAGACTTCAGTTGCTGAAGATGAGAGTGGCGCTATCGTTCGAAAGCTCAGAAGCTGACTTCAGTCCCTGAAAATCAATCCCTCAAGATAAGACTGACTTTAGCTCCCGAAAGCTGACTTCAGTCCCTGAAGACGAGAGTGATGCTAGCTCTCGAAAGCAAACTTCAAGACGAGAGTGACGTTAGCTCTCCAGTGTAACAGTTCGGTCAAAACCGAATGCAGGGTGACCACAGTTAAGCTTGCGTCCATGTAGTATACCCAGGATTACATTGTTGCTGACTAACTAGGAGCTGGTGTCTGGACCTGCAGGCAGTATAAACCTCCGTGGGACTTGTATAGTGTCCTGTCCATGTGTGTTCGTGATTGTCCTTTCATCAATTTCACGTTATCACCATTCATAGTCATCATCGCAATTAGCCAAAAAGTATAAGCGACTAATAAAACCATTATTCCACCTACACACTGTCCTGGGGCAAGCGAACAGAAGTAGTGGCTCAAAAAGGCTCAACAAATCAACTCCAGAGGGGGAAATGAGTGCCTCAGGGGGGTTTGCAGCTACCAGCTGTTTGCAGCAGCGTACACTGCTTTGCTCTGGCCACTCGCTTTCTCCCCTTCTATACCGTTATGCGAGGCGTTGCTCCACAAATACCTAGGATAGAGTGTAGCAGCCGAATCACTCGTGAAGAGCCTGCCTACACTTATCTGAAGCAACAGGTTGTAACACTTCCCTCGATTTTCTCAGTTGAGGCAAGCAGCGTGTTTTTAGTGTTTGAGGAGGCAACACTTTTACAGCTCTTACGGATTCAGTATACTTACGTGAAGGTGTCCGACAAGGAACGCACCGGTTCGGAATCACCATTCTTCCGAGAACTGGTTTTGTCTGCGATTTCAGTTGCAGCTGTTGCCTGTCCAAATGGAAAAGTTGTCAGATATCTTGAGAGATGTGAGATCGCTGGGACTTCAAGAAAGTGGGACAATCTTTCTTCGAACGAAAACATCTGGCACAAAGAACAAATTTATTTGAGCTCAAGTTGTTTGAAATTCACTGGAAAATGTCACATACGTTCCATACCAAGATAAATAGCCAGCGATGATACAGCCTAACTGTCTCGAAATATAAAACTATAAACAATATATTTCAAGTTTTCAGGCTTGACGCCTCGTTCAGACGCTACTAACCCTCGAAAAACATTTTATACCATTACAACATGCCATGGAATTGTGTGTGAGAATGTAGAGGTAACGCACCACATAACCACGGTCATGTGTGGAGATGATGTGATCAGCAGACGCTACGGTACCCATTTATTAGAGGCTGGATGAGTCCCAAGGCTGATCCGTGCAGGGACATTACTGAAACAAATTCCAACCTGAAATTTCCCAATCCTGGAATCGAGCACGAGTTTCGTGCATGGCAGATGTTTTATCGATTGGGCCACCGCGGCTAGCTTTTTTTGATGAAATGTGAATTTTGAAATAGTGGATTTTGAAATAATCTCAAACATTAATAAAAACGAAAAATATGCGGTCACGCAGTTTCTTTAGAAAGCATTTTCCTTTCATTCTTTTAAAATCTGCTTATTTAATAATTTGGAGTATTTTTTTTCCTTGAACTTCAGCCGCACAATATTATTTCAAGCCATCGACAAGCTAATAGGAGGGCATTGCAGCCCCCACCACAGGTTAAAAATATAATGCGTTCTTTCATTCTCCATCTCTCTTACTCTCTACCTCTCTCTCTCCTCTTCTTCCCTCTTCCTCTCTTTGTAGATATCTTTCTCTTTCTCTCCTCTCCCTCTCTCGCTGTCTTTCTTTCTCAATTTCTTTCACATTCTCTCTCTCTCTCTCTCTCTTTATATATATCCTTCTTTTTGTTTATCTCTCTCTTTTGCTCGCTTTTCCCTCTGTCTCTCTTTTCTCTCTCTCTCTTTCTCTCATTCTCTTTTTCTTTTTCTCTCATTCTCTTTCTATCTCTTTTTTCTCATTCTCTTTCTCTCATTCTCTTTTTCTTTTTCTCTCATTCTCTTTCTCTCTCTTTTTCTCAATCTCTTTCTCCCTCTTATTTTCTCATTCTTTTTCTCTCCATCTCTTTCCCTATCTTTCTCTATAATCATCTTTGTTTTATCTTTCACACCATCCTCTCTCTTCCCCTCTCTGCTTCTCTTAAAACCTTTCTATTTTACGATCATCCATAAGCAAGAGCTCAAAGCTTTCACTATAGGTATCTGTTTCCCACTTCAAAACAATATTTTTTACATAACTGGAACCCCCTTAGCAAATTTAATGCAAGTGCCACTACACCACGCAGGTTGTCAATTTTTAACACGCTAATTTTAAAATAGAGCTGAATATTGAACTTGACTGGCGCTAATTTTGTCGTAAAAAATGCAATCTCCATTACCAGTAATGTTTTTGTTTTATTGTGCTTCATTATCTTGTTATTGATCTATCCTCACTTGCGCGGTAAACCTTGGCAAATATCGTTGAACAGTCAAGAACACGAATAAGCTTCAGGAACTGTTCACCGGGCTTCAAAACAAAATTAGTTTTTGCCTTTTGTGCATCATTCACCGCAAGGCGGAAAACGAGCAGCTGACAAGGATCTTAATTAAAGTTAATTTTTCCACTTGAGATGTTTATCTGGCTTAGTTTACCCTTTGGCCGCTTCCGCTTGGCGGCAGCACCGGTTTTTCTTTGGATCAAAAGGAGTGTGACTTTCCTGCTTATTACAGTTGGACTATATCTTGTTCTTTTCTGTTAGTTTCCTCGAATTCTTGTTGTTTTCCCTCTCAAGATACAGGGTGTCCAGAAAGTCAAGCAACCGAGATTTTAAACGTACGTGCATAAAATGCGATAGAGACGTGAATCTTACGTATTAATTATGTCTATGGATATTTTTGAAACATTAAACAAGAAAGTCATGCTCTACATGAACGTTCACTATACGGAATAAGTTACTATGGTGAAAAAAAAGGTTCTGTACGAAGTGAAAAGAAACATGAAATATAAAAACATTTGTGGAGTCGCTTGCAATAATTTTCTATGTATTAATGGTCTTTGTGGTATTTATTGAATTGAAAAAAAAGCGATAAAAAGTTAGTAATTTTATGTATTACAGACGATTTATGGGGTTAATTATAGCATATTCATAAAAACGTATGTTTCTTAAAAAATTACAAGTGTACTGGCAACATTGGTCGTGTCAGAGGGCAGTATCAGGTGTTCCCAAATTCGTACTTCGTACATAAACCTTTTTGCAAATTAGTAACTTTTCCGCACAGTGAACGTTCATGTAGAGGATGATTTTCTTGTTTAATGTTTCAAAAATATCCATAGACAAAATTAATATTCAGTGTAAGATTCATGTCTCTATCGCTTTTTATGTACAAGTTACGTACGTTTAAAATCTCGGTTGCGTGACATTTTGGACACCCTGTATTTCTTCTTCCTTGTAGCATTTCCTTTACTTTGATGCAATGTTTCAGTAATTCTGGGAAAGGGAGCGCTTTTGTATCAGTTGAAGTTAATCGCGACGATGAGAATGAATAATGAAATATATGATAGGAGGGAAATATTGAATCAAGGACCTTTGCCTTCGGAACGCGATACATTAACCACTCCGCCACAAAACCCAGTTGGTTTCGTCCACCTAATTTTGTACAGGGTGTCCGTAAACTCGCGCACCATATACCAAATGATAAGATTGGTGTCGTTCTCATTTGTAGCAGTGCATATGTTGCAAGAGGGACTTGTGGAAATCTTAACTCTTGAGTGGACCTGAAAGTTACGTCGAGATGTCGCGAGCGAGTACAATCCACGACATCTCCTATGAAAAACCATTATTACGAGGGATGATCGAAGAAAAATAATACAAAGCCTATAAATTTCAGTAGGTATTTATTAGACGAATACAAACGAACTTACATGAAAGAATACTTCATACACGATGTCTGTCTCATAGAACTCACGGTCCTGTTGTCGGAGCCATGGCCTTACTTCTTACTACACATCATCAACCGAGTGAAACAGGAGTCCTCCGAAATGCTTCTTCAAAGCAGCAAAGATATGCTAATCACACTGAGCAAGGTTCGGGTTGTATGGTGCATGTTAGAGCACATGCCAACCAAAACCCGCCACGACGTCACGTGTGTTGTGAGCCATGTGTGGATTCGTGTTGTCATGGTGCAGAACTACTCCTACGGTGAGAAGTCTGGTCATCTTCTTCCGAATCGCTGTCCGTAGGTGCTGCAATGACGTCTGTTTCCCTCGGATGATGTTGTGCAGCACGAAGTAAGGGCCTGGCTCCGACAACACGACCCAAAGAGAAAGTGCCATTTTGTGAATTCGTCCCGGTCGGTACGGAAACAAACAAATTACGTATATTCACGTTTTCAGCAACCTGCAATACCGCCTAGAGACCGTGTGGAAAACATATTGAACAAGTACTGTGATTTTGCCTAATGTGAGGAACTTTTCGGACACCCTGTACATATGCGTACAAGTTGGAAAAGAAACACTGGTGTAAATAATGTAGGTTACTGGAAAATATCATATTGGAGAAGTTACAAATTTTCATGAATATTTTGATAACAGTCAGTAATTTAGTTGTGAGAATTCTTTAGGTTTATAATGATGAAACTTCGTGTTTTCTTGACCGGTAAGACTTCACTTCTAAAATACGATAGGCCCATAGAACTTGACGTCAGTTGTAGCAGAAAACAATAAAATAAGTTAAATAAAGGAAATGCACACAAAATTAGCTAATTAAGAGCCATTCCATGTGAAAGTGAACAAGAAAAATTAATTCTATTTTTATCCAAAATATCATTTACATATGGAATTAAGGGAAAACTATGCAGAATTAGGAATTATTAATACAAACATTAGTTTCATGGTTTTTAAATAACATATTGTTTCAAACATATTGCTTTTTATAGTAGAAGTGGTGTTTTCACTTAAATTAGTTTATCATGATAAAGTGTTATACCTTAAGAAAACTAAATTAATTCTAATTTCTATGTAATTGTCTCATTTATTGTTCTTATACTCTATGTGATCAAAAGTATCCGGACACACCGCGAAACGTTTGTTTATCATAGAGGGCGACACCGTACTGCCATCTACGGCGTAGAACACATAGTCAGCGAACTCTGTAGTCTGCAGATAGTGTGAGACAGCAGTATGGGATGGTCTCAGTAACTCACAGACTTTCAACGTGATCAGTTAGTTGGGTGCTACTTGTGTAGGAAGTCTGTATGTGAGATTTCCACCCTCCAAAACATCCCTCTGTACACTGTTTCCAATATTATAGTGAAGGGATGTGTACAACCCAAAAGCATGCAGGCCAACCTCCCATGTTGACCTCCAGAGACCATCGAGTGTTGAAGAGGGTCGTTCAGCAATATCGTCAATCATCCACCGCCACCATCACACAAGAATTCCGAACTGCATCAGGATCTACTCCAAGCACCATTTCTGTTTGGCGCAAGGTGCGGCAACTTGGTTTCCATGGCCGAGCAGCTGCCCATAAGTCAAACATCACACAGACAAATGCCAAACGGCGCTTCGTGTGGTGCAAGGAGCGTCGAAACTGGACCATATAACAGTGGAAAATCGTTGTGTGGAGTGAGGAATCACAGTACACAATGTGGCTATCCGATGGTAGGGTGTGTGTGTGGAGAAAGCCTGGTGAACGACATCTACCAGCCTGTATAGTGCCGACAGTGAAATTCGGAGGTGGCGGGGTTAGAGTGTGGTCATGTTTCTGCTGGAGGGGGCTTGGCCCCCTTGTTGCTTTACATGGCAATGCCAGAGCACAAGCTTACGTTGGCATTTTAACAGCTTTCATGCTGCCTACCATCGAACACCAGTTCGGGGATGACCATTGTGTCTTTCAACACGACCGAGCACCCGTCCATACGCCAGGGCTTGTGGGGGAGTGGTTTGACGACAACAACGTCCCACTAATGGACTGGCTTGCGCAGAGTCCTGATTTGAATCCCATAAAACATCTCTCGGATGTTTTGGAATACCGACTTCGTGCTAGACCACACCGGTCCACATCAGTACCTCTTCTCATTTTGGCGCTCTGCGAGGAATGGGCTGCCATTCCTCATGAAACCTTCCGGCACCTGATTGAAAGTAGGCCTGTGAAAGTGAACGCTGTTATCAAGGCTAAGGGTGGGCCAACACTGTATTGACTGCCAGTGTTGCCGATGGAGGGTTACCCAAACTTGTACTTTATTTTCAGGTGGGTGTCCGGATACTTTTGATCACATAGAGTATATTAAGCTCTGAAGTATCCTGCTTCATTTCTGAAACAAATCTCAGCTAGAAGAATCTATTTATGATAAATTTCATAGCCTTTACATTGTTCCATAATGCTACAAAGTAAATAATGTGCATGTTGTCACACCCGTCACAGGTAAAGAGGTTTATTAAAAAAGTATGTAAACCCTGCACCAGGCGAACGAGAACAAGTAAGGCTCTGCGCAAGGAGTGACGCGAGACGGCTCCACCAAAGAACAGTGAGAGAAACGGGATTGTGTAATGGGCGACGGGAGTTACCCGATTTCCTCCTTCGCTATGTAAGCGTTGCAAACCTTTTGAAAAGGATAATACCGAACGCACATGGCAAACGGACCGTATTTTTGTCTCCAGGTCCGTACGATTGGTTTAAGAATTTCTTAGGGAAATATTAGGGATAAAACTGCAATAGCAAATTTTGACAAGCCTTGCATTTAACGTACGGACTAAGGTTTCGACCGTACGTCCATGCATGCCATGAAATTTCAGTACATGTACGGTGAGGACCGTACGGATGGCAACGCTGTGCTTTCAGCACTCGATTTGCCTCCCGCTCCTCTCTATGCGCGGCCCTGCTCTACAGTTAACTGGGACAGAGTATAGTAATATTTTTAGAAACAATAAGCACCTAAATGTGGATAAAGTTTGCTCTGTCATTTTTTTTTCAGAAGACCCATAGCCTATATTTCACAGAGTTTTCTGAAAGACTGAGAAAGGTTTTAGAGACAAGTCTCAGAAGTGTTAAACCAGTTACAAGTACAAACACTGTAATTTCTGTAGCTGAAAATTGGGATGGGGGAGAAATATTCTGAAATTAAATAAGTTTCATCAAGAAAAATGAAATAACATGAATTGATAGAGCTACACATTTTGAAGGTGCTAAGAAAATCATTAAAAAATTAACGTGAATGTGGCTGAATGTCACACCGTCGCAGTGGAATTGACCTTAAGCAAGGATTGAGTACAAATAAGCACAGCATGATATTTGAAGAGTGTAATGGACTCTATGCTTGTATATTTTTGTGAAAAAAGTGGTACGTGGTTGTTCCTGCAGAAGATGCGCTCTCTCGTGAGATAAAAGGCAGGAAAGGAATATCTTAAGAGCAGAGCGTGGTTGACGGCGTATCGGAAGCACCCGGAGCCTTAAATTCCCCAGAGGCCGGGGTAAACGGTGGAAGAGGTTAGAACAAGCGCTCGGAGGGTTGATTAAAATGGGAGCGGGAAATTCCACGTGTGTAATGAAATGGTTGTGGCGACGGAACACTTACTTCTTGTGGGAAATAAAAGGCGAGAAGGGAGAGGAATGTTTACACTGCTTAATTGGGAAGGTTGTTCACTCCGCAGGATTCAAGCTTTCCAATGAACGCAAAGTGCATGATTTAAACTCTGCTACCTGCATATTTAGCCATTTTTTCACTTCACGATTAGAGTAATTGAAGGTTCTGACCCATGCCACTATTGTATTCATTGCTTATTAGTACGGCTAGGATTTCACGACTTAGCATATTTTTTGGGGTAAGGGTGATGTGTTCCCTAAATATATAGAAATTTATATTAAATGAAGAAACTAAAGGTGCTCTTTAAGGGCATATTTGGCTATTTCTTCGTGATATAGAGCATATTTTTATATAGAGCACATTTTGCTATAGAATTTTGGTCATATTCAGCATATCTTCGCTTTTGCAAGGAATATACAGCCATTTTCGAAGTGGACTTGGTCATACTCCCATGTTCACTCAGGTTGTTGCCCAGTTTATTTTCTATCTCTTTCTCTCCTTCACCACCTCTCTCACACTCTCTCTAACAATCTTTCTTTCTTTCTTACTTTGCCTTCTCACTCTCTCTCTCTCTCTCTCGCTGTCTTTCTTTCTCAATTTCTTTCACATTCTCTCTCTCTCTCTCTTTCTCTCTCTTTTCTCTCCTTCTCATTATCTTTCTCTCCTCATTCTCGTTCCTTCTCTTTCTCCATCCCTAACCATTGCTGTTTTATCTTTCACCCCTTCCTCTCTCTTCCCCACCCTGCTTCTCTTAAAACCTTTCTATTTTACGATTTTACCAGTCTCTCGTTTTTCATGGAATGAAATCAGACAATGGACTTTGGCCCAGAGTAGCTCTGAGCAATTCAGCTCATTGTTGAATTTCTTCGAAGTGTATATGCACTGTTCATTTTCTGCAAAATTATGAGAACTACCTTCCTCCCATATTGCAATAAATACAAGTATTCTCTCGATACTACAGAACTTGAGCCGAATTACATTGTTTACTTATTAATATGCTCCTCTTGTGTCAACCAAAGTAGAATGAAGCTTTTCTCAGAACAAAGCTTTGCTGGCTGACAATAGGCAATAATTTCTATTTGAAAATCTTAGGGCTCATGAAGTGAACTAAAATAGTACGTGAAAATTTCTCAGTGTGTGTTAAATATTGATGTTTCAAACAGTTCAGTTGTAAGGGCATATTTTCAAATTATAATGCATATTTTTTTTAAATTTTAGGTCATAAGAGCAATTCTAATTTTGCATATTTTAGTGATTTTTAGGTAACAAAAATGCAATCCCTACTTATAAGTACACTAGCTGATTACCCGCCGTTGCCCTGGTGTTTCATGAATTCTTACTATAGCGTAAAATGTAACTAATTTTATTTACAGGTATTTAAAAGTATAAGTACAATATACAATTATAAAGTAATATCTTTTACATATTCACTATAATATAAATTTAACAACAATTTATGAACAATATTTTTAGTTCCACCTTCAATAGCAAGAATACATAAATTGAACGGCATTGGGAGTCTCGCTATTCATCTTAGCGACCCCGAAAACTATGGATTCCACACTAATGTCGATCGTTTTCGATTATTTTTACATGTCACCCCCTTCCAACCCCCACCCCTAGAGGTTCCAGAGGTGTCTTGGAGCTGAACGGCATTGGCAGCGTCACTATTCATCTTAGCGACACAGAAAACTATGGAATCTACACTAATATCGGTTGTTTTACATGTCACCCCCTTCTCTCCCCACCCCTAGGGGTGCCAGAGGTGTGTTGGAGTTGAACGGCATTGGAAGTGTCCGTATTCATCTTAGCGACCCCGAAAACTATGGATTCCACACTAATGTCGGTTGTTTTACATGTCACCCCCTTCCCTCCCGAACCCTAGGGGTGCCAGAGGTGTCTTGGAGTTGAACGACATTGGGAGTGTCTCAATTCAACTTATCTACCCCGAAAACTATGGATTCCACACTAATATCGATCGATTTCGATTAGTTTTACATGTCACCTCCTTCCCACCCCACCCCTAGAGGTGCCAGGAGTGTCTTGGAGTTGAACGACATTGGGAGAGTCACTATTCATCTTATCGACCCCGAAAACTGTGGATTCCACACTAATATCGATCGATTTCGATTAGTTTTACATGTCACCTCCTTCCCACCCCACCCATAGAGGTGCCAGGGGTGTCTTGGAGTTGAACGACATTGGGAGTGTCTCAATTCATCTTATCTACCCCGAAAACTATGGATTCCACACTAATATCGATCGATTTCGATTAGTTTTACATGTCACCTCCTTCCCACCCCACCCCTAGAGGTGCCAGGGGTGTCTTGGAGTTGAACGATATTGGGAGAGTCACTATTCATCTTATCGACCCCGAAAACTATGGATTCCACACTAATATCGTTCGTTTTATATTATTTTTACATGTCACCCCTTCCCACCCCCACCCCCTGGGGGTACCAGGTGTGTCTTACCACCAGTATTTCTTTCCAGATTGTGAGTCATATGTGTACCGAGTTTGGTCATCGTGAATATCACCATTTAGCTTAGCGACTCCAAAAGCTGTGGATTCGACTCTATTCTTGGTCATTCTTGACATCATAATTTTCACCCCCTCTCACCTCCATCCCGATAGGTGATGAACGTGGAGTTGAACGGCATTGGGAGTGTCACTATTCATCTTAGCGACCCCGAAAACTATTTATTCCACACTCATATCGGTCGTGTTCGATTATTTTTACATGTTACCCCCTCCCACCCCTAAGGGTGCCAGGGGTGTCTTACCCCCACAGTGTTTCTTTCCAGAATGCAAGTGATACGTGATCCAAGTTTGGTTGAAATCGCTCCAGGCATTCGAGAGTTATGCCGGTACAAACATACACATATACATACGTCCATTTTTATATACCGGCCTATTAACGCACTACAATTGTTGTAGGTAAATAGAGTGTAGTGTGTGGTAACCGATGCTAAGATGCGATAGCAGAGAATTCTGTTACGTAAGTAAACTTATGTAAGAATTAAGGAATTAAAGAATTATATGTACGTAAGTAAAATTTAAGTTGAACTATAGAGTCTAAATGTTATATATATTGTAACATTTAAGTACTGGCTTGTTTAACCAGCTTTGAGTTCCGTTTTCAATAGATTCATTTGTTTCATTTACGCTTTTCCGGTTCTCACCCAGCCTCAAATCAACAGGTACCTGGAGGCAACCCTTTGGGCAAAGGAGACCGGAGCGTCGTGCTGATCACATCACCTCCAAAATAGCCGAGATCGAGAATGTGTGAGGTCCTAGCCCCACATTCCCTAAATATGCTTTCATGGCACGGTGCTATATGAACAGGGAACTTTACCTTACTTTTACTTCTCTTTTCTACCACTTTTGACTATTCGCGACGATGAGGATGGATTGTGATTCCATGAAATTGATGACAGGACATCATAAGGACAGAAATAGTAATTGTAGCTTTCCTGGTGACGTGATTCACACATGTGTTCTCAGGTTATCAGCCATGTTAATGTGACGTTAACTTAGTCATATCTCTTGGCGTTGAAAGGGAGGAACCACCGAAATAGCCCAATATCCGCCCGCGTACATTCCGAGGTATGTGCTTAGTTCCCTAGTGCCTTTAAAATAAAACATGGCGTCCTAACCATGGAATTTTACGGTTCCCAGTTTTCTTTTTCTTTTTATTTAATAATTTAGTACAGTGCAATACAATGATAATACTCTAGGAGTGTAGTATATATTAACAATGTAAGGCCGCTACTGAGTTATCAAGTCTCTTGTCACCCTCTACTAGCATAGTGATAGCGTCACTGCCTTGTAATCAAAGGGTGAAAGCACAAAGTGGTTCGGATCACAGTTGAGACTGTAGGTCCAGTCCCGATTGGCCTCACTGTGCATACAGTGGACTTAAAACTCAAATTTTATTAAACAGAACATTAGTATGAGGAGAGTTGGTGAACGCTCAATGTTGTTCATGTTCACTCTTGCACTCTTTGTGTCTTAGTCCTCCCCCATGGACATGCTGCTAGGCTTTGAACTGACAATACCCAGAGAGTGGTAGTCAAGGAGGGAGAGAGGGAACGTTTCGATGGCTAACTGTGGCAAGCTCTGTGGTTTCGATAGGAAGAGGGATGGTGTAAGGTTGTATAAGCCTGGCAAGAAGAGTATTATATACACTCTGTCCAGGGAATCTCTGGAGCAAGTGCCTTCGCGCATCTTCCCCTCCATCCGTTAAACGATAAGGAAGCACCCCTCCCCTCCACGCGGATTGATTCTACCCATGGGCACGTGAGAGGGGAAATGAGTCCATGGAAGGGTAAACAGGCTGCAGCTATTATACTCTGTCCCAAATATTTCTGGAACAAGCGAGCGAAAAAAAGTCTCTGCGCAAGTAGACGGCTCAACCAATGAACATTTGAGAGGGAACGGGATTGCGTGGAGGGGGAATGCTACTGCAGTTACCAATCTTCGCAGCAGCGTGTACTGCTTCGCTCAGTCCACTCGATCCCCCCTCTTCTTTTCCAACTATACTCTGCCCCGGGAATCTCTGGAGCAGGCGAACGAAAGCAAGCCCCTGTGCAAGTAGTAACTCGAGAGGGTTCGACCATTGAGCACGTGAGAGGGAATGGGATTGCATGGAGGGGGAAACCGACTGCAGAGCTACCAGCCTTAGCAGCAGCTTGTACTGCTTCGATCCGTCCACCCACTTTCTCCCCTTTTGTATCATTATACGCAGTCTTGCTCCAGAGACTCCCTCCCGGGATAGAGTATACTCCGTATTTATTTGCCATCACTTGGCGAATTAGTAGCTTGATTAGGGGTAAAGCATTTAGGCACAGAATAGCTTCAGAAAGGAATATTTGTTTAATGGCGAGGAAAATCCGTGAACAGGAATGTTCCTCTCTTCAGTCGGATGGATTCGAAAAGATTCCTAAGCCGCGGTGGATGTTTGCTCTTTCCCCGGAGATAACGGCTCTCGTGGTGAACTGGAGCATCCGCAAACGCATATAGACACATTCTAATGCGGCCGCCTGACGTCAATGGACATTTCGCCCT
Organism: Lepisma saccharinum; assembly: GCF_977018435.1. Taxonomy (NCBI): domain Eukaryota; kingdom Metazoa; phylum Arthropoda; class Insecta; order Zygentoma; family Lepismatidae; genus Lepisma; species Lepisma saccharinum. Next base: position 33,257 of record NW_028143510.1, read on the forward strand.
TTCGCGCTTCTCACCCTAACCCTGTTGTTCCACATTTAGGAAAAGGGTGGGGGGTGGAGGTTGCCAAAAGACCTGGCTCGTCTGATATCCACCCCCTGGGTCACGGTGGTAGTATAAGGATGAACAAGCATTTATTCACATACCTACCCACATACCTACACGTAGTTGATTGATTGGTTTTCATGTTATGGGCGCATCAGCACATAGGTTGTTTTTGCCCAGAATAGGGGCCCATCAGCTAAAACAAAATTGAAAACAGGCTCCTCAAAAAACATAAAAGATGCCTATTGAAAGCTTCCTCACTCAATCTTTAAGGTTTCTAAGGTATCTTTTTTACTAAAAATATGATATGTCCCCACGACGAAATAACGTCAATTATAATAATCTCATTGACATATTTGGGTTCAAGGGTCTTAGTAATACACTAAAACTTCTCCTAACGGACACCTCTAAATTGTGGACATTTTAAAATTCCCCGGCAGAAATACATGTGGTTTAATGGCAATATTACTTCTCAATAACGGACCGGGACACTGAAAACTACCTCCCCAACGCATAAAACTTCTTAATAACGGACAGACTGAAATAAAACGGTCGCAATTACCGGAGGAATTCGATACAACAATGGCCAGTATTTCGAACTAGCGCGCATTGTTTCATGTTACATCGAACGTATTTCTTTTTAAAGTGCAGACAGTAGGCAGTATTCTTTGTGGTTATCTTGAGAAGTGTGTGTCACTTCTGCTACGATGTCGCAGAAACGCAAAGGACTGACTTTAAAGGAAAAAGTTGAAGTCATCAAAGTCTACGAGAAAGAGAAACTTAGTGTTCGAGACATGGCCGTGCGGTTTGCTGTTGGAAAAGGACTACACTACGGGTACTGTATTTTCTTTCTTTAAAATTTGTAATGTAGTAAATTTAAATTCACCGTATGTAGTACAATATTTTGCTCCTTCAATGTAGGAAAGAAACATCATGTTCTTAAAGTACGATACGTACTATAATATGCTTATCCTATTGTGTAACATCCTACACTTTTTTCTGAATAGCATACACTTCTTAATAACGGACATTTATTTTTCCCCCAGGCCTGTCCGTTATTGAGAAGTTTTACTGTAGGAGAAAAATACTAGAACAGGTGTACTTGTATAGAACAATTAATGGTATCTTAGGCAACAGCTCCTTTCTCGGTCAAATACAATGCAAAGTAAGAAAAAATAATGTGCGCAATAGAAATATTTTGACTTGTAAAATTTCAAAGACCCAGAAATATAAAAACTCACCAATAAATAAGATGTGTCATAGTTGCAATATCCTTGTTACAAACAACTGAGGACTAAAAGTGGTGCCAAAAGCGAAAGTGTTGGGAAATCGCATCGTTCCGCACATCAGCCCGTAAGAACGTTCACACTAGTGACCTCTTTACACGCCCTTTGAACTACTTAGAGGGCTACCAGCCACTTTTCACGTTTACCACATTATAAAGCATGGCACATTTCACAGTTTAACGTGGAAAATGGTGTTTGAATTATTTTGGTACTTACAGCGTTTACCAATTTTAGTCTTTAACTAATGTGTAGATTTTCACTTCCACTTGACAGATATCAAAAAAATAATAAATTTAGTGCTATAGAAAACAAGACTCTGATTGAATATAGATTGTTAAATATAAATGTCACCATTTACAGTGTGCAATACTTATGAATTACTTCTTGCCTAAATGTATGTAGATAAGTGTATGTATGTTGTCATGTGTTACGTGTTGTGCGTGAATGAATATGTGTTTGTATCGTAACATATTGTCATTCAGGACTCAGAATGGAAATGGCCACTGAATGACAATATGTTACGGTATATTCCCATGTAATTTGTATTGTATTAACTAAACGCAGTCTACGCCTTCTGTAATTGTAGGTTCAATCTTCTGTAGAAGTGCAAATCATAAATAAAAAAAAACGAACACATTAATTCAATACTTAAGAAGAACTAACACGAAACTCTCTCCGAAGCTAACATCTTTAAGTTAGGCTGTAAAAGAACAGTCACTACACGGACGGACAAACAGAGGACAACTGTTTGTCCGTACATATTTTAATTCATGTTGCATACTTTTCTCCAATATGGGAATCATAGCTGGATTTCGAAAGGGCCCTTCCCCACTATGCATTGCTTTGAACGTGCCTGGCATTGAAAGATTCCTATCTTGATGAAATCCTACATGAAAAGTTGATGATTTTGTCTATTTTTTTTTGTATTACTGTATTGGATAGTTCATCTTTCATAATGTAACACAATTTTCTTTTTCTTTCTAGGTAAGTGCAGATGAGCTTCGTTACCAAACATCAAGCTAAGTACGTTTCATATCTTCGCTATGAGATAACTAAATCAAGCTATGAATTATGATTACATAAAGGGGGAAAATACTGAAGTAAATTCTAAGGTGAAAACTTATCTAAGGGCGCTGTAGAAGTAAAACAAAATTATACTGCGTATCAGTTGTTGATGTGTGAGAAAAACCTTTCATACTCTTCCTTTCAATTTTGAACAATTTCTCATCTAGGAAAAAAGCCTAACGTAGGAAATATTTTAGTGTTTTGTGGGGAAAGGATTACTTTTTCCTCACGACTTCCATCTGTTGTTTTTTTTGCATATGATTTTCTTTCGAAGTTGGTAGAAGAGAAGAGAGAAATTTTGCTGTAAACAAGATTCTTGTCAGTTCGTTAGGAACAAATATAGTTGGAAATGTCACTTCCCTTTCATGAAAGCCTTCAAAATTATTTCTAATGTACTTTACATTGCCTTTGTAGTCTATGTAAACTACAACCAAATGTAATCTACGCGTAGATTACGTGTATGCAACGCATGTAAACGTAAACTTGTAGTGTACGACACATCACTGGCTTACAACCAGTACAGCCATACTAGGTATTTTATCTAAGGTTTAAGTAACTTCAATTTGGTTGTTTACCTGCATTGCCTCGGGGGTGGGAGGAAGACAAGCTCCCTTGCCTCATTCTCTTAAGCTGTTCGCTTAGTTGTGACGGCTTGCCCAAGCATATTGGCGTCACCAGAAATGTTTGTAAGGTGAACGGTTCCACCGGCCATTTATGAAACTTGAATGGTAGAAATAATAACAACTTGCTGTGCGAAGTTCGTTACAGGGCAATGTAGAATCGACTGGTACAACTTTGTATTCAATTGTTCACGTGACATCCTCTGCTCGTGGTGGGAAGGCTCTGTGTCTTGGGTAGTGAGTAATTGAACCAACATTACATTATAATACATTGTAGTTACATATTGATTATTCGTTGAAGATTACCGCCTATTAGATTGCTGCAGGGAGAGAGGGTTTCGCTCGAGTGCCAAATAGTTTACACGGATAACGCTAGATAGGGTACGGAATTGAGAGATTCTTTGTTCAAGCGGTATACGCTCGAAGCTCAGTAGTACACGTATAACCGTAATTTGTCTGTGGTAGTGGGTCTTCAAGTATCAATCGTGAAGTGAAAGACGCAGTAAAATTGAAGCTTATGTGAATATAGTCATCTACATGCCAAAATGAAGTTTAGTCTATCTTACCAATACAGTGATATATGCAAATGAAATTGATGATTGTGGGCTGAAACTACCAAGGTGGATGTTTTACATAAATGTATCTACGATTATTGTCAGATTAAAATGATATTCGAATGCATACCCTCAAGTGGGAAACTCAAACAAGTACAAGGAGGCGAAAGTGGTCCTATGCACTACCCTATTGCCTATGCTTTATGTTGTAACAGATCAAATGATCAACGTTAATTATTTGACGACGATAAGTGTAATAAATTCTATTAATTTAAAACATACATATTAATTGAAACAACAAGAACTTCTGATTACGTATAGATCCTCTGCGATATAGAGTGGTTATTTTTGTAGTAATCCTTATTTCTAAAAGTGGTCACATGGTACGCAACATGTATGATATCAACCATATGGGATTGTCTCAATGATTTATAGAAACGAACTTGTCTGAAGAACAGAATCCCTCGTTTGTCTCTTGTTATTTCTGCAGACGATTGTGGCCTTTGAAAGTACTACAGTCGGTACAGATAAACCGAAGGAAATTGCTGTCACTACAAACACACTAAAACACAAATATACAATTTGCCAAATTTACACCACTCAACCTAAACACGTCACAGATCAAGTGGATTGTTTCTCCGCAGAAGAGAACAAAGAACGAAAGCAACTCTGTCTCTTGTAAAACAATTTGAAATTATTTTTTTCGTGTCGATTAGTTGCAACATTAAACAAGTAACAATTTTTAGTAATGCGTATATTAATCTTTCTGTTCAAATAATATGCCTCTACAAACAGCCCAAACTGTGTCAGTTGACACTAAAGTGCAAAAGGTGCTAATGATGTATTTATGGTGCATCAAATTACACAGAGAAATGCATCAAAGAGTGCTTTAACCAGCAGCTGCTCTGGATGATGCGTTAAACATACACCAGTTAAACTAATTAGGAGCGATTACTTCATGGAAACCCTTTTGGTTGTATTACTTCTTGGAAAATCCACACGATGGTGATAAAGGCTGCAATAGGAACATTACAGCGTTACGTGTGTGACAATTCACACACAAAATGCAAGGTTCTGGACACGAAATTGGATTAAAATATACAGAATGAAGGGAATTCATAGAATTGTGAAGTACTTTGTGATGTCTGCTAACAAATAAATAAAACGTTAGTATGATGGCGAAAAAATGTAACAACATTTGACTTAACTTGCCTCTTAAGCATATACGTAGTCTACAGATGTTAATTTTTGTTGGTGAAATATGAAAATTATATGGTTAGTAGTGGTATTTGTACTATTACTGGCTCGAGAAAGTACGAGGTCTTGCCTGTGCTAAAATTAGGCTAAGATGCCTATAAAAGCTTATTGCTTAAGTGTCCTCCTCTATCAAATTTAAGATTTTTGTACAAGAAAAGTTTTTGAGAAAGTACGACCCCCCTCTTAGATTGATTTGGCTACAGCTGTATCCGTCAGATTGTTATTCATAAGTTTGTTAAAAATATGTTTTTCTCGACACTGTTTTTGGCCTAAGCCACCCACCTACACACACCCACACCCACCCACACCCACCTACACACACCCACACCCACCTACACACACCCACACCCACCTACACACACCTACACCCACCTACACACACCTACACCTATATATATATTTACTTCCGGTCCACTTCTGCTTTATTTTCGGTTTAAAATTTAGAGTATTAATATGTTAACCCAAATATTTTAATTACACACCAGATCCAACTTATATATCTAATACTAAGACAATGTAATATGTAGAAGTCTTCTAGAATTGCTCTGTGACTCTCTTTTGCCTCGCATACACACATACGCATACAAGTTTACTTCTGGCATCATGTTGTGCAACAAATTATTATTCAATATTGTGCAGCAAATTATTAGACATGTGATTGGTTGGTTATGACGTAATGGGATGTCTTCTGATTGGCTGATGCGATCCACGCTTGGGCTACTTAAGGTTTTCGCGTTACAGATCGATCAATATTGTGAGAATAGTTGAAGAGTATAGAGGTGTTGTTCTAGTGCTCCTCATATTACAGGGTTTGATATATAGAATTTCTTATTATTTATATTAATCATATTTCTGGTATACTGAACAAAGGCTTATATATATATTTTGTATAAAAGAGTTTGATATTTGATACATCCAGGTTGTATTTGTTGTAATCTATTCATATTTAGAGTCTGGCTTGCATTTGCTCCAGTCTGTCCCAGTTTGCTATACAAAAATCAATACACATTAGGTCATTGTTTTTCTACGCACGTCACGATATGGTGGAGTAGGTCAGTGATTCTCTAGGTCAGTGCTTCTGTAGATCAATACTTATTCTACCTTCGTGCATGCTTTACAATCCGTCATAGTTTTATTAAGTATATTAAGTATAGAATTTTGATTTGAATCCCAAGAAATCTGTTATAATAAACCAGCATCAAAAACCAAAAATATTAACACATTAAATATATACAATAAATATATAAAGTACATTGCTAAACCTAATTAATATTTTATATTAAGTATAGAGTTTTAATTTAAACTCCAAGAAATCTGATATAATAAACCAATAATAAAAAAATATTAACATATTAAGTATACAAGGCATATTATTAAACCCAATTAATATTTTATATTAAGTATAGAGTTTTGATTAAACCCCAAGAAATCTGATAACTAATAACAAAAAATGCCAAATCAAAAATAATGTAATCAATGCAATAAGAATATAGCTAGCCCTAAAGGAATTGTAATCCAGAAAAATGTAGAACACTATAGCCTGTGTAAGATTTGTGTTTCTCTCTCTCAATGAAAGAAGGTATGGTTAAGGTAAAAGCCAATAGATGGCACTAGTCACAGGTTACTTTATTTATTTTTGCCGGTTGGATGTAGTACGATTTTTTACTTGATATGAACGTGTTTACAACTACACAACAATGCAACCAAGGGAAACTTTGATCTGAGTTCTACACGTATAGTATACCGAGGTAAATGGTTTCGAGGATGGAGCTACGGTTACGGCGCCAGAGCCGAGCCAAAAGAGGCTCTTCCGTAAGCTTATCTCTGGAATAGGTAGGGTAGAAAAGTAAAAAATGGCGGCGATCGAAAGTGTATCAATCCCAAAGTTGACCTGGGTGGTACAGTCATGTTCAAAAAATCTGTTGCATGGATTTTTTCTAAGTCCAACGTCTTACGAAATTATGTTGGTAGCTCTAAAACAAGGAAGTGTTGTGAAATATACGATCCTCCAATCAGAGGGAAGTTCGATTCGGAGAAGCAGGAGGCGTGACTCACGGTTTTGTCCACAGGAAGTTCAACCAATGCAGCATTTCCAAATATGAGATAACGTTTCCATTAGTTAAATATTGTTTCAATAATGCGAATCGGCAGAAAGATTGCGCAAAAGTTTACTTTGTCGTTTTAATGCCTTTAATCGTTTCAAATTGTCCCAATTATAGTTCATGAGCTTAATATAATGTATTCATGTATGTGTTTGACAATCATATATTATTCATTAGAATAATTTTCACATTGTTTTCACTACGTGAGATGACATTTTATTTACATTTACGATAAAATAGTGGTTTGGGTGTAATAAAAGTATTTATTAATTAATTTAGAGATGCATTTTATTTGTTGAGTTAATGATTAGGTTAATTTGTTATTTCTCGCAAAAAGAGGGAACCACAGATGAAAGAAAATACACAACTTGTATTATTGAGCTCAAGAGTTTGGCCTTGGCTTATTAATACCTATGGGGTATCCTACAATTACAGTCACACCACAACCTCAATTCTCGAAGCTGTAGCCTCTCCATGTAAAACGATTGCGACGTAAATATAGTAGATTTTGCTTAAATGTTTTGTGACATTCATACCACCTTTATTTCATTTGCTACAAAGGAGCGTTTGGGTGTGTTGTTTATAAAGAGGCGGGTGGGGATTATATTTCTAATGCATATTGAACAAATTGGTCTTAACTCATAATCATGCCGTAAGAAGGAACGAACTCGTGGGCTAGTGGTTATTGCACTGGGTTGTCACTCTAATGGTCCTAGGTTCAAATCCCCACGGTGGCAAAAACTTTTCGTAAGCTTTATTCGTTCCTGTTGTTACTATTTGAATTAGTCTTCTTTGAAACTAACAACGAAATATTATACAATTAATTCTCTCTTTCAAAATGGTAATATGGGGAAAGGTTTCTTATTATAAGAATTGGTAATTGTAGTGGTCTCAACGCATCTAAAATCCAAAATGCTAGATCGACGTTATTTTCTACTGAATTCTAAATCCACGTTATACACAGATAGGCTAATGGGGCCTGGACCTACAGTTTAAAGTGAGATACGAACCAGTATGTGTCTCCACTTGTTATCCTGCACTGAACGTAAAACAAACAACTCCTCGCCCCATTTTTAAAACAAATTTACATTAAATATGGTATTTATAAGATAATCATCATTGATTTGATTGTTTTTATTACTGAACGTCAAATAAATCATTTTCCACAATCACCTCTTCGTCACATCTCTCCCATTATATTTCTGTCAATCTCTTTTCCCCCTTACCTACCCCCCACACACATGTATCAAAATAAATATTTTCTTAGGTTTGTATGTATATAAAGATAACATTAAATACCCCCAAAAATACTATTTATTTTCTACTTTCCGTCACCCCTCTCCCACTCCCACAACCCCTCATTATTATTGGCGTTCGTCAGACCAAGTGGTAATGTATCGACGTCTTGTAATCAGTGTGTCCTATTCCGAGTTCCAGTCAGGTCGCATAATATTTCAGATTCCAATTTAAACGTATCCCGAGTCGTGATTAGCCTATGTGTGCAAAAAGTGATGTTAAAACGAACTTTTGACCTCAATAATACAAGTTGTGTATTTTCTTTCAGCTGTGGTTCCCTCTTTTTCGCGAGAAATAACAAATTAACCTAATCAATAACTCAACAAATAAAAATGCATCTCTAAATTAATTAATAAAAACTGTTATTACACCCAAACCACTATTTTATCGTAAATGTAAATAAAATGTCATCTCACGTAGTAAAAACAATGTGAAAATTGTTCTAATGAGTGATATATGATTGTCAAACACATACATGAATACATTATATTTAGCTCATGAACTATAATTGGGACAATTTGAAACGATTAAAGGCATTAAAACGACAAAGTAAACTTTTGCGCAATCTTTCTGCCGATTCGCATTATTGAAACAATATTTAACTAATGGAAACGTTATCTCATATTTGGAAATGCTGCATTGGTTGAACTTCCTGTGGACAAAACCGTGAGTCACGCCTCCTGCTTCTCCGAATCGAACTTCCCTCTGATTGGAGGATCGTATATTTCACAACACTTCCTTGTTTTAGAGCTACCAACATAATTTCGTAAGACGTTGGACTTAGAAAAAATCCATGCAACAGATTTTTTGAACATGACTGTACCACCCAGGTCAACTTTGGGATTGATACACTTTCGATCGCCGCCATTTTTTACTTTTCTACCCTACCTATTCCAGAGATAAGCTTACGGAAGAGCCTCTTTTGGCTCGGCTCTGGCGCCGTAACCGTAGCTCCATCCTCGAAACCATTTACCTCGGTATACTATACGTGTAGAACTCAGATCAAAGTTTCCCTTGGTTGCATTGTTGTGTAGTTGTAAACACGTTCATATCAAGTAAAAAATCGTACTACATCCAACCGGCAAAAATAAATAAAGTAACCTGTGACTAGTGCCATCTATTGGCTTTTACCTTAACCATACCTTCTTTCATTGAGAGAGAGAAACACAAATCTTACACAGGCTATAGTGTTCTACATTTTTCTGGATTACAATTCCTTTAGGGCTAGCTATATTCTTATTGCATTGATTACATTATTTTTGATTTGGCATTTTTTGTTATTAGTTATCAGATTTCTTGGGGTTTAATCAAAACTCTATACTTAATATAAAATATTAATTGGGTTTAATAATATGCCTTGTATACTTAATATGTTAATATTTTTTTATTATTGGTTTATTATATCAGATTTCTTGGAGTTTAAATTAAAACTCTATACTTAATATAAAATATTAATTAGGTTTAGCAATGTACTTTATATATTTATTGTATATATTTAATGTGTTAATATTTTTGGTTTTTGATGCTGGTTTATTATAACAGATTTCTTGGGATTCAAATCAAAATTCTATACTTAATATACTTAATAAAACTATGACGGATTGTAAAGCATGCACGAAGGTAGAATAAGTATTGATCTACAGAAGCACTGACCTAGAGAATCACTGACCTACTCCACCATATCGTGACGTGCGTAGAAAAACAATGACCTAATGTGTATTGATTTTTGTATAGCAAACTGGGACAGACTGGAGCAAATGCAAGCCAGACTCTAAATATGAATAGATTACAACAAATACAACCTGGATGTATCAAATATCAAACTCTTTTATACAAAATATATATATAAGCCTTTGTTCAGTATACCAGAAATATGATTAATATAAATAATAAGAAATTCTATATATCAAACCCTGTAATATGAGGAGCACTAGAACAACACCTCTATACTCTTCAACTATTCTCACAATATTGATCGATCTGTAACGCGAAAACCTTAAGTAGCCCAAGCGTGGATCGCATCAGCCAATCAGAAGACATCCCATTACGTCATAACCAACCAATCACATGTCTAATAATTTGCTGCACAATATTGAATAATAATTTGTTGCACAACATGATGCCAGAAGTAAACTTGTATGCGTATGTGTGTATGCGAGGCAAAAGAGAGTCACAGAGCAATTCTAGAAGACTTCTACATATTACATTGTCTTAGTATTAGATATATAAGTTGGATCTGGTGTGTAATTAAAATATTTGGGTTAACATATTAATACTCTAAATTTTAAACCGAAAATAAAGCAGAAGTGGACCGGAAGTAAATATATATATAGGTGTAGGTGTGTGTAGGTGTGTGTAGGTGGGTGTGGGTGTGTGATTAGCGATTAGCCAAGAGGTGGCTAATTAACTAACTCTCTGGCCTTCCTAAACCCGAAGGTTCCGGGCAAGATCAATCCAATCTTTTCCATCCTATTTCCTTTAGGTCCAACTCAACGTTATCCCTCTACCTTCCTACTGGTCTCTTACCATCAGGTTTCCCAACAAGAATCCCGTAAACTCTTACTTCCTCTCCCATTCATGCCACATCGCCTGCCCGCCTAAGTCTTCTTTAGCTTTGATTTAATTATTGTAATAATATCTGGACAGGAATACAAATTCAGGGTGGCTACTCATCGGTAATTCCTTGAATTCCAGGAATTCTGCGTGAATTTCTCTCCGTAGACGTGAAAAATTGCAACTTTTATAAATTCAAATCCCTCTGAATTTATACCTATGTATAAATGCCCCGAGACAAGTTTTTCGTAGTTTAGCTTGTGTTTTTATCGAGGAAGGAAAAGATAGCTGCTTGGAAAATGAAACAGAATTCTCTCAGTCCGTTTACTTTGTTAGTGTTCTTTGCAGAAAAATCTATCTGACAGTCTGAAGATTATTGCAAGATATCTTGAAGTTTGTTAGGTAAATTTGAGTTTTAAATTCTTATACAATTAACAATTTTTCGTAGATTAGTATATCAACATGTGTGACTTGTGTTTGTAGATGTATTTCGAGTGTGAATATTTGAAATTTCAAATTTAAACTCCGCACCTTGAATTAAATATTTTAAACATACATATGTACCGTTCAATTGAATTGAATGAGAATTTTTGGTTACATTGCAATCACACAGATCATTGATATTGTTAATATATTTGTGTGTGTATGTGTGGGTGGGGTGGTGAGAGGCGATAATACGTAAGGTTGAAATTTTTGTAAAGTTCGCCTTGAAAACCGAGAATTTTACTTGCCTTTTATCATGGTCCTAGAGTGGCCAATCTGAAATTGCGCAGTTCTACATTATGTAACCGTCTCCACTCACCTGTGTCCTCATTCCTTTTAGGTACAAATATTTTCCTAAGGATTTTATTTTCATATACTCTTAATTTATGTTCCTCTTTTAAAGTATGGTGCCATCCATATGATACTACAGACAAAATTACTGTATTGTATATTTTAACTTGTAGTTTCCTAGATATTAACGCTATGTAACAGAAATCAAAACCAAAAACTTAAGTCTTCAAGATGAATATCCGGTTCATTAGTTCGGTTAACAATTCTCCTTCCTGCTCTGATAACATCTCAAGTCCTACTTCATTTCTACTTATCTGAGACGATGATTGTACAAATGAACACTGGCGGAATGCACACTCCTGTTGTCCCCAGATGCCAAGACCCTAAGCCTCACATTCGGTAGTTGCGTGGTTACCCTAGAAACCGCCACTGATCCGACATTACGGCGGTGACGTCACTACGAGTTCTGGAAACTACCGACGCCGCGAAGACCGACCTGAAATATCTCGACGGAACGTTAAATGACCATGATGCCTCTGTGAGACGCATTCTTCATATCTTTAGCTCAGTTGGATATGACAATGGGGCTCATAACCACAGTTATGATCAGCTGGAGCTTCGTGGGGGCGCCACAAAAAGGAATGGGGAAGATGTTTTCTGGGGGAGGCAGTCACATTTGGCTAGGGTTTGTTTTTAAATCAACTTTATGCACAAAAAGGTTAATCGGGACTAGGCCTACAGTTTAAAATGGAATCCGAACTCTATTTGTCTCCGCAGGATAACGAACTCAGGGCCCCTTGATTGGCTTTGACACTATGCCCAGGGGGAGGCACAGTCACGTGTGGTATATTCGTACTGGGTACCGAAAAAGTTAGATATGTACAGTAGAACCCCAATTTTACGTTTTCGGACTTGACATTTTCTCCTATTATCCATTCAATCTTTAAGTTCCTCGCGCAGCAAACTTTTATAATATTCTCCTGCAATTTACATTTTAAGTTTTTTTTCACTTTGGTCTCTGAAAAGCGTAAAATCGATATTTCTTTGTGTGTGTGTGTTGTATGTGTTGTCCGAGAAGTTGGTTTAAGTAGCAAATTTTCAATAGCAATTTCTACCACTGCAGTCAACACACAAGACACCTTGCAGGGAAGCGAGTACTTCAGGATCTATGTATCCCATTTTTATTGCTGGTGACTGTATGTATGTATTTATGTATGTATGTGTGTGTGTGTGTGTGTGTGTGTGTGTGTGTGTGTATAATGAAAATATGGAATTAAATATGGACTTACAATTGTTAAAAATGGTAAGTTTAATTAAGCAAGCAGCTCACCTATCATTAGACTTATGCACAATTCAAATACAAAATGTGCTTTATTTTTTGTTCCCAATATACTAAATTACCAAAATTTATTTTATGTGCTGAAATATAATAATAATAATAAAATCGTGTTTATTAGAGCGGGCGTGTTTCGGCCTCTAGGGCCGTTCTCCTACTGTTGTTCCTAAAATCAAATTTATTAAAACTTCAGAAACGGCAAGAGATGTAGGAATACATTTCCTATCTAAATGAACTTTCAATAATCATTATAGGTTTTGTGTGACGTCAGAATACGCACAGCCGTCATGTTTGCGGCCAATTTTACCACAATGCAACAGTTTGTGACGTAGGTGAAACACACCTATAGCCATTTTTACAGAATAATACAAAAATTGTTGGTTTCATTGTTAGAATGACTAGACTTTTTACGATATTCATGTGAACCTAAGTGTATTCAAAGCTTGAATTTGGGACAGCGAAATTCTGAAACAGACTGCACATTCAGAACGGGTACAGTAAAAAATGTTGCGACACCTAAATCACAAATTTCAAACGGTATGCTCCAGTTTAGTTTCAACTTTATTTACTTCCATAGGAGAGATTATTTGTGGTTGCCAAATGTTTAGAAAAGAATGTATGAGAAAGATAAGTTTAATTAAATACTATTCCTAACTTTTAAAAAATGGAAAGTTTAAAATTAACACATACTTAAATTTTGACGTTTCTTAATATACTTTGTGTCTTTTAAGACGAAACAAAGAATTAGAGGGGTTTGTTATTGGTAAGTGTATATTACACTGTCAGGTTAGGTTCTGTTGTTGATTTGTATTATGGCTGTAATATGAGTGGATATTGAAGGCACGGATTGTGTATAATATTATGTACAGTTAATAAAACCTTTTGCTTAAATAATCAGACTAATAAAACCATTGTACACATTGTGAACTAATTAAACCTTATTCAGATATCAATATTAATATTTTATTATTGTATACTTTATGAGTCATAATTGATAAACATTCTGGAGAGTTTGGAGTAATATAATACTCATTGTTGTGGCTCAGTCTGTGGTTCCCTCTGTTGACACAGGCATATAGCTATCACCACCCCCCCCCCATTCCCCGCCGCCTGGTAGTGCTGTCCCGTGTTCCTCACACGTAAAATAAACATCAACCACGCTGGATATGTCTACTTCATGTTAGTTCTCTTTGAAGATGAGAGTGAAGCTGCTTCTCCAAAAGACTGAATCGTCTCCCTACCTCACTTGAATGTTAATCCGAAAGAGCCTTCTCACACATGTTACTTGTTTTGGTTTTTTTTGCTAGGCTTATTTTACTTCGCTTTTCTGCTACTTTTGGCTAATCGTGAAGATGATGCTGAAATTGATGAAGAGACACTTACAAAGAACACCCATGCCCAGGCCGGGATTCGAACCTGGGATGCCTGGCGTCATTATGATCGGCTAAACGCATCAGATATTGAATATGCACTAAACTGCATCTGTTTTCATAACTATCGTTAATATCATATTAGTGGACTTGCAAAAATCCATAAAGTATTCTAGATATTTTCTTCCTAACAAAACTGATGAATTTTTAAAATAAAATTAGTCCATCCTGTTAGTTACAATGTCTCCTTCGCCGAAATGTAGAATATAGTGTTATGCATTGCACAGCCTATTCAATATTAGCTTTCAATATTCTGTGAGAGAGCTTGTTTGCAGATCGTTAACAATAAATTAACGAGAATGATATTAAGAAGAATAGAAGAAAAATGCATGAATAGTAAAACAGTAGTATCAATTAATGATTCAACGAGATGCTTGAAATAATGTGCATAAGAATTTTGTAGATATCAGAATCACTTTTGGTGAAAGTACATTAACCTCGTAATCATTTAATGGTGTTTATTAAGCTCAAAGAAAGGAAATAGAATATATGTGCTGATGGGATGAAGCTTACGAAAGGAAATGCAAACTGTAAACACACTTAAATTTCTCTTGATTTAATATTCAGCAATTTTTATAGGCATCAAATAGCAAACATTTTGTGTAAAAAATTACACATAATACTAATCATATTAAACTGTAAATAGTGTCATTATAATTAAACTGTAAATAAATATGGTAGCTGATATTTTGCAAACTAAAATTTAAAAAAAATGCCAAAATTCAGCTACAAAGACTTTAAAAAAATATTTCAACTTACAATTATAGAGTACATCCAGAATGTTTTATTTTCATTGGAAGAAAAGTTACTGAAATTATGTATTATAATTTCATTAACATACTGGACACACATTTCCATAGTAGGCTCATATATGTAGAATCAGAAATGGAAAAATGTATATTTACATATTTTTTTTATTTGCTTTAATCAAACTGTTCAAATATTTTACAGAATTGTTTACTAGAAATCATGATTATTATCCACCCTCTTTCAAGTACAAGATAGCTAGCATTCCAGTGTGTCTCTTGATAGGTCGTAATGCGCTTACTTTTCACCTTGTTAATCCGGTCCCCGATAATCCCGACAGGCAAAAGGCCACAAAAAAGAGAAAGAAAAGCAGATTGCAAGGTTTTAAATGTGGCTAGAAGTCAACAAGAGAACTTCCCAAAGAAAAGGCAGTCAACCACTGATCAAATTGTTTCCCGCAGACTTTGTACTGTACTGTATAGTTCATTTAAGCCTATGCTTTAAATACACCATAATAAACGTGTTTTGTTGCTATAAGCAGAGTTTTATACACTTTCTGCTGTTCTTTTAGGTTATTTCAGTTAATCCGGACTTTCGTTAAACCGGTCATCTTATCCCTCATTAGTCCGGATTAACAAGGTTTTACTGTACATTAGAAATACATCTTGTCAGAAGTTTTCATCAACGAATAACAAAGAAACACACAACTACATGCAGAATTGTATCAATTGATGTATCTGCTACATAAATTAAGGTTTGTTGCATTTGTTTTCCTATGTGAATTGGAAGACAAGGAAAAATAATTTCATTTCTTCGAACTAACGGAGACTATTCAATGTGCGAGATTTAGGAAGATGAATTGAGAAGTGACTGAGAAAGAAAAGCACTTCGCTGAAGTGCTCCAATGTGGCGCTGGTGTTTTGCAAATTCCGGTGAAAGTTGTCTAATGGTGTGGGAGCTTCTCAGGTCACGCAGGATAAGAAATCAATCAACATCATGGCCTCTGGTTTCTTCTTGTTTCGCTTCGACTAAAACCCTTTTCAGATTTCCAAAGTAAAAACAAGGTTAGCAAGCCATTTCATTTGAATTTGTTTCTTAGCCCGAGGAAGGCGCTGATAGTAGGTCGGGACGTTACGTGAATATAGTGATTTTTTAACATAGATAACACTGCCTTGGTAAAAGGATTTAGTGTTTTTGATATCTATCGTGTGCACAATAGAGTAAAGACTTATAAGGTTTATTATTAAAAAAAAAATTATCTAAAACACAATAATGACACATAAACACACACACCTATGCCGCAGAATGTTCAACAGCTAACAGCGTTGTGCTTGCTGCTACAACTGTTTCAAGCATTCCCATTGGCTGGTAGTAAATAATCTGTGGTGGTTAGGTTAGGCAAGTTGGGTTTGGTTCTCTTAGAAGAAGAAGACGACGAAAATTGTTGTAGCAGCAATACCAACCAAAGGAGAGAATAAGAAACGCCCTTGCTTTGGTGGACGAGGTGGTTTTGGGAAGAGTGTGTGAAACATCGGATTTTCAGGTTTTCGTACATATCTCGTAATTACGTGCAATGCATATCGGAAACGCGTGGAACGGAAGCGAACATTTCCGTGACAGAAGTCGACAGGTTATCGTAAAGGTTATCGCCCACTGAGACCCCGTAAACGCGTCTGTTGCGTTCTGTTGCCGCGTCTCAGGGGGCGTTAATATTTACCCTTCCAAAGGGTCGTTCACGTTGACGACAGGCATATGGAACACTTCCGTACAGACATAAACTGAAAATAAAGGTCTGATGTCCGACTTTTGGTTGTTGTTATTTATGCGCCACATTTCCACCAGGTGGTGAAAGTTTGAACTACTTTCTTCGTCAGCATTCGCTTCCCCATGGTCTCCATAGGCTCAATACTAAGTTTCAACGCAATCCGTTGCTTCGAACGGGCTCCAGAAGGCTCTGAGTAAGGCAACTTTTCTTCTGACCAGCTTTAGAGCAAGGGAATGTGCCCCATTGCTACATAAACAGACATAACTGACATCACCACAGTCCACTACCATGTACAGTGTCTCTCAAAAGTTTTAGGACAACGACATTTTAAATTAGGCAACCCAATTTACACAAGGTGTTGGTGGGTTGCGTGTAGAGTTAGGCTCAATTTCAGGGTTGCCACATGCACAATAAATATTTATAAAACACGCGAAAGAAATAAAAACAAGTATTAGTGTATAAAAAGTATTAAAAATATCAATATTATATCGCAAGTGACAAAATTCTTTCTGAAAGAAAAATAATAGGTTTTCTAGCATTTCATCGCTGACGAGTCTACAGAAAGGAGAAGAGGTGAGAGAAAACGAGAGGTGACAAATGACAGGAGAAAGAGAAAGCGAGAGGAGAAGAGGAAAAGTAGAGGAGATAAGAAATAGAGGATAGACGAGGAGAGGAGATGTAGTGAGGAGAATGGAAAAATATTCTAGGAGAGATGAGGAAAATGGAGCAAAGGAGAGAAAAGAGAAGGAAAACGAGATGAGAGAAGAGTGGAGAGTGAGTAAAGGAGAGAAAAAGAGAAGAACAAAAAGAAGAGGAGAAAAGTGCGTGGAGTCGGAAATCTAAGACAGGAAAGGAGATACGAGGAGTGGAGATGAGTGGGATGGAGATAAGATGCGAGAAAAGTTGGGAAGGCGATATGAGATAAAAGCAGAGCAGAAGGAGGGGAGAGAAGAAGGAGAAGAGAAGAACAGAAGGGACTGAAGAGAAGAAGTAGTTGCAGAAAATATCGTCTCAGCGTCACGAATTGATGCATTGGTCAAATTATCGACATGAAACATTCAATAACATTTTGAAATGTATTGGAGAATGTATTAAATCGGTGTGAAATGCCTTTTGGCTTAGTTCAGAGCAAGGTAAAATCTTCCATGTAAGATCTTTGATTTTACCTGCGATTATACCACTAAAAACATGAATGTAATTTTAATATTTATAAGAATTATCCAATTTTTGTCCAATTCTCGGTTCGTTGAAATGGAGATTTTGTAATTTAATATTTCCCCTCCCCCCATCGTTAATTCCAAACTGAATCATTCCGTTTCACACGGGCTGAACAATGAACACAATGGGATAGGTCTAAAACTTACGAAAATTTTCTGCCACCGGAAGGGTTTGAACCTACGACCATCAGATTGACAGTCCTGAACGTTAAACACTACACTACAAGCTTTAGCTCCTGAAAGTAAGTAGAAGGAGCTGACCAATGTGAAATGTAGATGCAACTCTCCTCCTACATGTAATGTGCAAACAATACTTGTTTGTAACAAAGAAAACGAAGGTAGTACGACTCGGAGAAAACATTTAATGGAGAATTGCACATGATGAGAACTTTTCATTCGATATTTGCGGAGGTATCCTTGCATTGAACTCGAGTGGGAAAAGGGGTAAAATTAGTATGTCCTGAATTGCCACAAATATAAATAGTTATTTCATTAATATTTGTCAATGTATTTGAAGCAGTACACAATTATCGTTAAAGTATTATAATTCACGATCTTATACATGAAAATATCCCTTTGAACGTGTGTGAATTCATTTATTTGTTTATTTTTTTTATAAATTTCATTTGCAGAACAATGTAGCTACTATACATTGCTATTACAATGAATGTTACCATGCTCTTGTTTGTAATAAAAGGAGAATTAAAAAAAGAACACCTCCTAAGGAGGTTCGAACCTGGGACCACAATCAATGCTTTCAAGAACTCTAACCACTACATCACGCCCTTACTTTCGATTGAAAAACAATTTTTAAGTATTCTGTCTCTCCAATATTGTAAATGAAGTTGGGTATACTTGTGATTGAACTTTTACTTTAATTTTGGATTGCTTTCTTGTAGTATAGCAGATATCTTCGAGAAATAATTTTCGAATTGTGATTAGACGTTATTAATGGAAAATATCTAGAGGCTTTAACATTGCAAGACAATATTATTTTTCTGTAAAACTGTAATAGACGAAATGATTGTTTACTGACGCAAGTTTCGTGTTCAGAACAGTCTTATGAAATGTATTTGCTGTTGCGTAAGGTTACACGAAATAATTACACCGTTTGCGAACTACCAAATCTGCGCAACGTTAGACGTAAACAGGCGGAAAATTTTATTCTTCACACTTGACAGTATTAGTCAAGAGAGACTCGTGGGACACTGTGTTAGGGTGCTGGAGTAAATCCTTCTTATTTTTCTTCCTCGAAGGACAACAATTTTTATAGTAGAGCAACAGTAGTTCCGCTGTTTCTTATTTCTTTTAAATTCTTCTACATTCCTTTCATTGGGTTAAATATAAATAAAAGTATTGCTTGCATTTCTATCTTTGACGTAGACCAGGCCAGTACGCAGGATTTCTTTGAGGGAGTGACCAGACCCTAATATATATATATATATATATATATATATATATGTGTGTGTGTGTGTGGGGGGGGGGTTTGTGTGTGTGTGTGTGTATATATATATATATGAGAGAGAGAGAGAGAGAGACAGATATTACAAAATAGTTCAAATAGTGCGAGCGCGATTCAAAAGTCATGATAATTCTATGTTTTAGAAAATAATATATTTATAAATTAAATGTTGCGTACTAGGAATTATTATTACAATAAAGAACATGTCTAATTGTGAGTTAAGAAAACAACAATAACAAAGAGACATTCTCGCATCACGATTGCAGTTCGAAAATGTCGGGTCAGGGATTGAAAGTAGCGCACTGTCCTGACTAAATCGGTGAATCGGACGTCTGCTAGCCTTGCATTATAAATCTAAAACCATCCAATATGCAGCCTGAAGACTTTTGCGCAAGAAACAGATTCATTTATGTAAGAACAAAATTGAAATGTTTACACATTTCTAAAATCGACGGTGTTATTTTCGTAGTTATTGATAGGTTCACATTTAAATATTTCAGGGATACTGAAATATCCCCCCCCCTGGATACTGGCCTGACGTTAGTGACGTAGACAGTGGGAGAGAAATTTTGGAGAATCTTTGTATTAAATTTATTATTTACATCCACCTTATGCTCAGATAGGTTTATTGACAATCGTGAACTTTTCGTTTAATAGATAATATTTGGTTTTAAACGACGGGAGAACATTGGTCTAATTTTCTTTCTTGCTCTTTTGTGAGAATATACAGGGTGCTCGGAAATTCCCCTTACAAACTCCTAGGGCTAATAGAGGGGACTGAGTAGACAATATTTGGAATAGGAACCCATGTCCGGAAACGTACCGTTTCCGTGCTACAACCATGACAATGTGTCGGATGTGCCTGTGTTGGTATGCAACCGGGTAGGCAGTACATGACGTCAGAAGATCACCTGATGACCTAAAGTTTAATCATTTATTACAACATGTTAAATGAGGTGTTACGTAAACAGAATTGAATAATGTATGACAGTACATAATACAAACAAATTTATTTGGTAACAATGCCAAGGGAACAACAAATAAACGTACTATTCATTGATCACAATAACACTTGTGTCGACAGTGGAACGCAACAATTTGTTTCTGTCTTATGCACTGGTTTTTCGCATACGGCACTGCTCAACTACAACAGTGGCTCGATATGACGACCACCAACGTCGTTGCACACATTATACCGACGAATCATTTTCCGGTACACTCGCTCCAATACACCGATGTCCCGTTATTTTCTTGTGCAGCGACCAGAACTCCCTGCCAGCAGTTCTTCCTCTGTCTCTACATGAGTCTCGTACCCCATACTCTCTATACGACCCCACAAGAAATAGTCCAATGGCGATAAATCCGGCGATCGTGGGGGCCACGCGGTTGGATCACCTCGGCCTATCCATCTTTGCCCGAATCTTCGGTTAAGATGTCTCCGAACGTCACGTGTAAAGTGAGTCGTTGCGCCATCGTGCTGAAACCACAGTTCCTGACGGACGTTCAATGGCACAGCATCCAAGAACAGGGCCAATACTTCCTGTAGGAAGATCAAGTACGCGGCACCCGTTAGTCTGGTTTGATACCGCGGCAGGGAAGACGTCACGTGCCATCAGGTGATCTTCTGTCATCATGTACTGCCTACGAAGTTGCATACCAGCACAGGCACATCCAACACATTGTCATGGTTGTAGCACGGAAACGGAACGTTTCCGGACATGGGTTTATATTCCAAATATTGTCTACTCATTCCCCTCTACTAGCCCTAGAAGTTTGTAAGGTGTAGTGTTGCCCACGAGACGAGACTTTGGCCAGTCTCGTCTCGTGGAAATGCTGTCTCGTCTCGAAAATATTCGTTTGTCTTATGACACATGGTCAATCTCGTCTCGTCTCGAATTTTTAAAAGCCTGTCCCGTCTCGTCCCGTGGGCAACACTAGTAAGGTGAATTTCCGAGCACCCTGTATACTTCTACAATAGCAATCGCGTTCGGAAACGGTGAAAAAAAAATGACTTGGTTTTCAAAGGCAGACAACCTTGGTAGCGTAGCTTGCTCGCGTTCAAAGTGACTCACTCACGCTATTCAAGGCCGCTTCTTATCGCAAAACATTGTCCGTCGATGCACCCAGCAAGTTACGAGTGACCAGAGTCGAATTTTAAAGAGAATCTGAAGAATGATAGATTTCATCAGAGGCGGCTAGGTGGGCACTAGCTCAACATGCAATAGTTTAAGTGATAATTTCTGACAACCAAGAAACCTTATTGAATAAGTATTGGGATAGTAATACGCGTACCCGCTCCTTTTTAACAATGTAAGCTCGAACACAATCTGTATTTCTTTTGTTTGTATTGGCAACTTGGTCAACCTGAGGTTATTATAAGGAACTATTTCCTAGATGTTCATGTAACCGTTATAAAATTACAAATAAACTATATTCACAAGCTTAGATATACTAACAACGAAGAAATAAATTCAGAGATAATTTTCAAATGCATGTGTATAGAGTAATTCTAGAAGTACAGAGCTATATCAGAGTATTGAACTTCTTTTTGCAGGATAACGTTTACAATATTGACGCGACAGAATAATTAAGAACTGTTTCTCCAAGGGAAGCAAAGGGTGCAGTGTATTGGTTAGAGTTCTAGAAAGCATTGATTGTGGTCCCAGGTTCGAACCTCCTTAGGAGGTGTTCTTTTTTTAATTCTCCTTTTATTACAAACAAGAGCATGGTAACATTCATTGTAATAGCAATGTATAGTAGCTACATTGTTCTGCAAACGAAATTTATAAAAAAAATAAACAAATAAATGAATTCACACACGTTCAAAGGGATATTTTCATGTATAAGATCGTGAATTATAATACTTTAACGATAATTGTGTACTGCTTCAAATACATTGACAAATATTAATGAAATAACTATTTATATTTGTGGCAATTCAGGACATACTAATTTTACCCCTTTTCCCACTCGAGTTCAATGCAAGGATACCTCCGCAAATATCGAATGAAAAGTTCTCATCATGTGCAATTCTCCATTAAATGTTTTCTCCGAGTCGTACTATCTTCGTTTTCTTTGTTACAAACAAGTATTGTTTGCACATTACATGTAGGAGGAGAGTTGCATCTACATTTCACATTGGTCAGCTCCTTCTACTTACTTTCAGGAGCTAGAGCTTGTAGTGTAGTGTTTAACGTTCAGGACTGTCAATCTGATGGTCGTAGGTTCAAACCCTTCCGGTGGCAGAAAATTTTCGTAAGTTTTAGACCTATCCCATTGTGTTCATTTTTCAGCCCGTGTGAAACGGAATGATTCAGTTTGGAATTAACGATGGGGGGAGGGGAAATATTAAATTACAAAATCTCCATTTCAACGAACCGAGAATTGGACAAAAATTGGATAATTCTTATAAATATTAAAATTACATTCATGTTTTTAGTGGTATAATCGCAGGTAAAATCAAAGATCTTACATGGAAGATTTTACCTTGCTCTGAACTAAGCCAAAAGGCATTTCACACCGATTTAATACATTCTCCAATACATTTCAAAATGTTATTGAATGTTTCATGTCGATAATTTGACCAATGCATCAATTCGTGACGCTGAGACGATATTTTCTGCAACTACTTCTTCTCTTCAGTCCCTTCTGTTCTTCTCTTCTCCTTCTTCTCTCCCCTCCTTCTGCTCTGCTTTTATCTCATATCGCCTTCCCAACTTTTCTCGCATCTTATCTCCATCCCACTCATCTCCACTCCTCGTATCTCCTTTCCTGTCTTAGATTTCCGACTCCACGCACTTTTCTCCTCTTCTTTTTGTTCTTCTCTTTTTCTCTCCTTTACTCACTCTCCACTCTTCTCTCATCTCGTTTTCCTTCTCTTTTCTCTCCTTTGCTCCATTTTCCTCATCTCTCCTAGAATATTTTTCCATTCTCCTCACTACATCTCCTCTCCTCGTCTATCCTCTATTTCTTATCTCCTCTACTTTTCCTCTTCTCCTCTCGCTTTCTCTTTCTCCTGTCATTTGTCACCTCTCGTTTTCTCTCACCTCTTCTCCTTTCTGTAGACTCGTCAGCGATGAAATGCTAGAAAACCTATTATTTTTCTTTCAGAAAGAATTTTGTCACTTGCGATATAATATTGATATTTTTAATACTTTTTATACACTAATACTTGTTTTTATTTCTTTCGCGTGTTTTATAAATATTTATTGTGCATGTGGCAACCCTGAAATTGAGCCTAACTCTACACGCAACCCACCAACACCTTGTGTAAATTGGGTTGCCTAATTTAAAATGTCGTTGTCCTAAAACTTTTGAGAGACACTGTACAACGCACACAACACCATCCGACACACGCAGGCACGTGGCTGCAATGTTGCCATATTTTTTTTTTGTTCAGCCCTTGTACTTAGTTGGAAAGGATGGACTCAAAATGGAACAAGTTCCTTTTGACAGTAGGAACTTGAACTGCAACGAATTCCTTCAGTAACGTAGGAATCAGCATTTTAACTGATTCCATTTCTTAAGGAACTTGATAAACGACAATCTAATTTTAATGAAAGAGACACTTCAATGCACAGACCAAGCCTCTGGACCTATAAACCTGAAAGTTTACGGGCGTCTTCTTTTTATGGTGCAAGCATTGACGAAGAAGAGATTTTCCGAAATTCATCCTCCAAAGGGGTCAAAAGAGGTGTGTAAAACCCTTTTATATTATGATACATTTACAGCCCAAACAAACCCATGTACCTACAAATATGAAAAATAGTTATAAGATGCTCAAGAGATGGTGCTATGTTTATTTATATTACTTATCTCAATGTGGTTGTGTTTTGCGGCAATCTATATAAACGAATTAACAAACATGGTTAACATGTAAATATAATACAACGCTGACCAAGTTTCGGTTGGGTCCGTAATATACAGGTAATATGAGAATAGATATCAACTCAGTGTTTCACTGGATAAAGGTATATCTTTGTTGATAAATTCAAAATTCGTGTATTGCAATTAGGTTTAATGTTATCATTGGTCCTATATTCGGTCTTTGTTTCTTCTCTCGTGTCATTTTTGCAGCATGAGCTGGAAATTAATGTTTTGCGAGATATATTGTCCAGGCGATATCAACTAGACGATATATCATCACAATATTGTGGCGATATATGTCGTGTCGGCGATATATCGTCACGATATTTAGCGATGCGATATACATCGTGTCAGCGATATATCGTCACGATATTTGGCGATGCGATATATATCGTGTCAGCGATATATCGTCACGATATTTGGCGATATATATCTTGTTGGTGATATATCGTCACGATATTTGGCGATATATATCGTGGAGACGATATATCGCCGATATCACGATACGGAAAATAATATCGTATCGTATCGTCTGTGACGATATTTTCTTGACGATATATCGCGATATCAAATTTCCGTTATCGTCCATCCCTACTGGAAACTTTGTCATGCAGTAAATCCGCCGCCTTTAGGAATATCCAATTGGTAGTATTATTCAAAATTTTCAGATAATCGATAAACACGATCTCTGAATTAGAGAATGCAGTTGCCATGGTCTTTTTTGGGGGGGTTTACTATTTACCATCCAAATATCTCCTCCAGGTTGTTTACAATCACCGTTCATTGGTCGATATTGACCGGATGTTAACTTTCTTTGTGCCAGGATATTTACTGCTGTTGTGTATTGTTAAATTCCCTGGGGTCATGGTGAATGCAGAAAATGTTCAGTTATTTATATAATTTTTTAAACTTTCAACCCTGTTTCAGTTTATCCTTTCTTTGTTTTGAATACCGTGAGAAACATTCAAAATTGCATTTCACGAACTTCACAAGCTTTGTCTCATTGCAATGTGAATACCCTTGCAACAGCTGGATATGAAAGATCATTTTTCTTGTTTGCGGCAAATCAAGTGTTACCTTCGTAACAGAATTGGTAACGAGAGGTTGAGTGATCTAACTATTCTCTCCATTGCAAGAAAGTTTGCAAAATCTTTGTAGATAATTTTGCAGCTGCCCCCCCCCCTCCCAAAAGAAATGCGTTGTAGTTTCTTGCTGTGTTTTTTTTTAGTCACTCTTTACATGTAAATAGTTTTGCATGTAGTATACATAGAGTTGAGAGTGAGTGTAGTTTGGATAAAAAGTCTGTGTGATATTATTCCACTAAATAATGGCTTCGGAAAAGAAATGAATATAATTATATGGCCTTTGACTACCATGTGAGAGACCCGGGTTCGATCGCTGGCCTGGGAGAACCGGGATTATTTCCCACCTGTTCAAGCGGCTCCGGCACCCACCCAGCGTTGTATAAAGTGGGTACCTGAAAGCTCTGGGGGCTAAAGGCGGCGAGGGGCGTCATATCATCATCTTCGGCCATGATCAAGAAAGTGTGGTGCCCTAACTCTACATCTCCTATACGCCGTCATGGCGTGGTGTAAAGCACAGGGAAGCACTTTAATTTTTCTTATTTTATTTGGCAAAAAAGATTCAGGCGTAAAAGTCCTTTTGTACATAAAGGAACAGAATACATCTTGAGATAGCGATTTATCTTTGGGTCTGACAGTAAAATATATTTGATATATACAGTAAAACCTCGTTAATCCGAACTAATGGGGGGATAAGTTGACCTGTTTAACGGAAGTCCTGAAATAACCTAAAAGAACAGTAGAAAATACATTAAATCTCCGTTTATAGCAACAAAACACGTATATTATGGTGTATTTAAGGGGAATAGGTTTAAATACACTATACAGTACAGAAAAATGTAAAGCAATACGTACATATGCGTACAGCCACATTTAAAACCTTGCATTCGGCTTTTTTTTCCCTTTTGCCTGTCCGGATTAAGTCCGGTGATTTCAGGCGGATTCTCCCCATGCATGCATGCCCCTGCTTAAGTCTGGGGCTCACTCAGTCTCCACTCTGTACACAGAAAAGTACATGCATCATTTGAAACAAACAAATGCTTAAGTCTGTAGCTCAGACAAAGCATTTAAGTGCAACATCGAAAAATATGCAGGAATGTTCATCAAAACGCATCAACTGATGCATTAAAGTGCACTGAAAGAAATCCTCACTTGCATCATATGATGCACTTTGATGTTTCTTTTTTACGATGTACAAAAATGCATCAAATGTGGATCTGATTCTTCGCAGATGCCATAAAACACACTTTGTTGCATCAATCGATACGATGCATTTAGTTTTCTGTGTGGAGAGGATAAAGGCAGCCGGAGCATGCTGCTTATCACATCACCACCACAAATGGTCGAGATTGCTGCGGTAGTCTGGTCTATCGGTTTACCAAATTTCACATTTCTGCCCATGGCAGTTTCTGAGTAATCAAGACGTATCGATTGATAACGATCAATCCACTAAATTTCATGTTTGTATCTTGAAGAGTTATTTTATACTCTTAAACAGATAAGAGAAATTAAAAAGGTAAAGTGTTCCCCTGTGCTTTGCACCACTCCATGAAGGTGTGTAGAGGTGTGCGTAGTTAGGGCGCCACACTTTCTTGATCACGACCGAAGGTTGGGGTGATGTGATCAACAACACGCCCCTGGGAGCCTTTACCCTCCAGAGTGTCCTCCAGATACCACTTTGTACGGCGCTTGGTCGGCGTCGCTTGAGCAGGTGGAAGAAATCCCTGTTCTCCCCATAGGACCAATAGAAATAATTATGTCTTGTCAAACTCATATTTACGAGGTCTTGCAGTTAACAAAATGTTAGCTCTGCAGACATGCTGTCAAACAGACAGAGCCACTCATATA
This sequence comes from Lepisma saccharinum, assembly GCF_977018435.1. Classification (NCBI taxonomy): domain Eukaryota; kingdom Metazoa; phylum Arthropoda; class Insecta; order Zygentoma; family Lepismatidae; genus Lepisma; species Lepisma saccharinum. Next base: position 60,559 of record NW_028143510.1, read on the forward strand.
ACTTATAGTTTTAGACTTGATAGGTCTATCGACTCACAAAATTTCATCTTTGTAGCCCTGGAAGTTGCAGAGATATAAGTAGTTTACACGAAAGAATGGGCGGCTTTTTTCAGCTTTATCTGAACCCTAGAAAGGTGGTGAAGGAGATGTAGTTTTGTTCTCAGAGGAAATTTAGGGCGCAAGGAATTGGTTTTAGGAGCAACACAGTGTAACGTATGCAAACAAAACCAGTAGGATTTGAGAATATCTTGGTAATTGTTTGTCCAAGTTTAGGATTTGTTTGAAGGTACTGACTGAATCTACCAGTCCTGGATGCGGTAACAGTATGTATGTTGTCGCAGTGCATCAGATAACACCCGCCTCATCTTCTTTTATGGGTCAATAACATTTACATACGTTCTCTTATCTCTTACCCGCTAGCGAAGAGACGCAAGTAAGAGCAGCGCGGAAAATCCTTTGCATTCAGATCGTGCACCCTACCTGTGGCACACACGGAGAGAAAGAGATTATAATATACAGTGAGAGGGAGGAACAAACGGAAGGGAAGGAGCAGAGAAGAGAGCAAGGCAGAATAAGAGAAGAATAAAATGTGAGACAGTAATCGTGACATATAGATTGAGAGAATGGCACATTAAAGATAAAGGGAATGAATAGATATAAAAAAGTGACAGAGAAGAGAATGAGCCGTAGAAACTCAAAGTGTAAGACGAAGAGAGTGAAAAAGAGAGATGCGAGTGAGAAGTAGAAACAACTTAAAATTAGTGATAAAAGGCAAAGTGATAGAAAACTATAGACTAAAAAGCAAATGAAATGGATAGAGAAGAGATCTAGACACATTAAGAGGAAATGATAAAAAAACGTGAGACAGTAAGATTAAAAGATATAGTGAAAAAACAGATTGAAAGTTAAGCAAGATAGATATAAGAGAGTGACAGAGAAAGGAAGAAACTGAAAGAGTAAGAGAATGAAGAAGAGAAAGAGGCTGAAAATTCAAGAAAAAGGAAGAGAGATAGAAAAATACGAAAGGAGAAGGAAAGAGAAAGAGAAGCAAATGAAAGAGACAAAGAGAGCGAGACAGATTAAGATAAAAGTGTAGGAAATGTAAGATAGTAAGAGTGCAAGATAGATAGAGAGAAAAACTGATTTGGGATAAGGGAAAGACATACTGTAGATACAAAGAGAATGACAGAAAAAAGAATAAAAAATAGAAACGTACTGGAAGGTGTGCCTGGTTGGTTTAAAATATCAAAATACTACTATTAGAAAAAGAAAGTGAAAGAGAGAAACAGAGAGCGTGAGATAGAAAGAGACTAAGAATTCAAGAGAATAGGAAGAGAGAAAGGTAAGAGAAGGAAAGGAAATACAATGAAAAAAGATCATGAGAGAGAAGCAACTCAAAGTGAAGAGACAGAGTAGAGAGCAAGACAAATAATGAAGAAAGGATAGGAAGTGTGGCACAGAAAAATGAAAGAGATTGAAAAAGGAAATAATTAAAGAGAGTGACAGAGAAAGGAGTGAGACAGAATCTTAAAGAGAAAGCGCAAGAGAGTGAAAAAGAGTGAGAGAGCGAGAAGTAGAAACAGTTGAAAATTCAAGAAAACAGGAAAATATATTTGAAAATAAGGAAAAAGCAAAGATTAATAAGCATTAGAAGTTAAAGAGAGAGAGAGAGAAAAAGAGACAGAGAAGGGAGCTGGACTGATAAGGAGGAAGGAGAGAAAATGTGAGACAGAAGGATGGATAGATAAGAAGAGAAAAACGATAGAGGAAAACATAGATATAAAGAGGATGACAGAGAAGAGTGGGACATACAGAACTTAAAGACTAAGAGCAAGAGAGATAAAAATATAGAAAGGCACTGAAAATTCAAAATGGGAAAACAGAGAGAGAGAGAGAGACGCGTTTATGACACTGGATCAACTCAACGCTACTCTCTGCGATTGAAATTTCGACTGCGCCATATGATGAAGTGGCATCTGGCGAGATGGTCCCTTATTAAGTTAGCATGCAGCATCCTTGGAAGGGGAAAAGTTGTAGTCTTAATTCTTTCATTACCAAGAGCTGTCTCCCAAGTTTTCAGAGTTTCTTGGCGCAATTTCACCCTCTTGAGATCCAACAAAAATCTATTTCTGAAAATGTTATCCTAACTCTCCAACAGGTGACGGGAGAGGTGAGAAAGTATCATCTTTCAGAGGTTCTTCTTTTCTCTGTAGAAACGGTCACGCGTCGGAGATCTTGAGAGGCTGAGGTCCGGGTGTTGCAGACAGACATTGTTGCCAACTCATATTACAATTATGTTTCAAGAATTGTGTCTTCCCTCATCCACTTTACCTATTCATTATTCTTCATTATCGTCATTATTCCCATGATGAAGTAGAAAAACTGAATGAAATAACTTCCCCCAAATGCAAATTAATATCAAATAATACTAGCACGTCTTAACATTTTGTTCTAAACGCATGATATACATTAATAGTCTAAACTGGGTTAAATTTGATTCCGAATCATATATGAGTCTCCGATAGAAATCGAACCCAGAACCCTCTGATGATAAGGTAAAATGAAACTGGAATCTGAGAATTAAAGTAATTGTATATTCACACAGGAAACTATAAACGTCAATTACAGTTATTAGATATTATTAGAATAAGTAACTGTAAATATTTGCTTTCAAAATAAGTGGCTAACTCTTTACTTTTCAAATAAGTAACCATAACTAGTTACTCTTTTAAATAAGTAACATAAATATATTACTTTTCAAAGAAGTAACTGTAACTAGTTTCATTTTAATATAAGTTAACTAAATATGTTACTTTTTCAAAGATGTAACTGTAACAAGTTATTTTCTGAATGAAGAAACTGTAACTAGTTACGTTTTCAAGTAACCAACTATAACAAGATACTTTTCACATGAATAACTTTAACTGCTTACTCTTTGAAATCAGTAACTCTAATTTAGTTACTTTTTCAAATAAGTAACTGTAACTAGTTACGTTTTCAAATAAGTAACTGTAACTAGATACTTTTTGATGTAAGTTACTTTAACTACTTACTCTTTAAAATAAGTAACTGTAACTTAGTTACTTTTTCAAATAAGTAACTGTACCTAGTTACGTTTTCAAGTAAGTAATTATAACTAGTTACTTTCCATGTAAATAACTTTAACTGCTTACTCTTTGAAATAAGTAACTGTAACTAGTTACGTTTTCAAATAAGTAACTATAAATAAACATTTTTCATGTAAGACTTTAGTTAGTAAGTTACTATTTCAGGTAATGAGTGCTATGAAAAATAACAGTTACTCTTAAACTAAAAACATATTTTTTTTTTCTTCTAGGACATTTGTTACGACTAATAATTTCGGATTTATTTTGAATTTACTCGCCTCTATGTTTTCGAATTTAAACATATATGTGGTTTATTATAATTGAATGAAAATCGATTACGATCGGTGAACAAGATTAAATTTTTTACCCATAGATGGCAGGAGCCTACTGTATTGAACATTTCCACCCGTTAGAAAGCCAATCTTCCAACCCAGTTAGCGTACCACAGGAAAATATGAGCTGGTGAATTCAAGCGCAGTGCATAGTTCGTTTACCGTTTCGATGCAGAGATGGAACTTGTATATAATTATATTTCAGCGCAATACAGTACTTTTTGAAGGTAGTGTTAATGTATTTATCACTAGGCATTCGCAGACCACATCATTCAAAGAACAGTACCACACCCAGAGACAAGAAGCAAAATTATCTTCATTTCCGCGTTCATCGTGGGGACAAGCACCAAATTAATATTAATTTTAAATAGGAATCAGTAGAGAAAAGAACAGCGCTCTTGCGTTTCCTGCATGAACCACATTACATGAGTTCTATCTTGCATTTCACAAAGAGTAACTCTAACAGAGTTACTTTTAGAGAAACACAACTGCAACTATAATCGAGTTACTTATTAGAATCGCTTTCCAAGAATTGGTTAAACCACAGTGTCCGTAATTGGAAATAGTAACCCTATTGTTAATCATACTAACAGGCCTGTCAAAATGATATATTGCATTCTTCCTAGTACTAATCTAGTTTCGAGTCCATATATCTATATATGAACTTGATTACACATCATGGTGGTTTCTGTTTGTTTGTTAACTTAGACAAATAATTGCACTAACTGATACTGATGGGGTAGGTGAAATTATTAGGCTAAATGTTTGTTAGGTGTGAAATATCGTTAGACTTCTGTTTATGTTTTGTTGAAATATGGAGGTGTCCATTGTTGTTAAGCTGTCTGTCAGTAAATCTATTGTTAAATGTTAATTAGTAGTCTGTTTATATCTCAAGTTTAAGTATGTATAAAACACGTGCGTATTAGCCTGTGTGCATACACGACAGCTTACAATGTGGGGACGAGAAGGTAAATTTGATTAATTACAAATTTGTTACAAGTCTAGTAAAATGGCTTATGTAGTACCTTTCGATAAATACGATCCTCTAAATGGATCTGTTTCTGCATATTTGGAAAGATTTGCTAATTATTGTCGTATTCAGCACGTTGGACCAGAGCATAAAGTTCCTACATTGATTGCTGTAATTGGATCGCAACCGTATGAAGTTCTTCGAGAATTGTTTGCTCCAGCACTGCCGGAAGTTAAAACATATGAAGATATTTCACAAAGATTAATTTCTTAACTGTAGTCCTGCTAGTAATTACATTGTGCAAAGGCTGAAACTACGGAATTGTAAACAAGAAGATGACGAACAGATTGAAGATTTTGTAAGACGGTTAAGGAAAATAGGTGAGCAGTGCGGTTATGATAACTTTTTGCCAGTTGCTATTTGATTCTCTAATTAGTGGTATTAAATTAGAAGCAATTAGAAAGCACATAATTTCTAAAAATATTATGGAATTTTAAAAGGCTTTCAAAATTGCTAAACAGATGGGAAAATTAGAGCATGACATGAAGGAATATTACAATTAGGCTAATGTAAATCACATTTATCATCATAGGCCAAGTAGTTCTTACAATAAGGAAGATGACAGACCACAGAACGAATTAAGTGCAAGGGCAAATCAACGTTTCAGCTGTTAGGATGCATGATACCAACAAAAGGCACTTTACAAGTTAGAATTCTGCTAGGTTTCAAAATACGAGCTCGAACACACCAGGACAAGGTCATTCACGTAATGTTAGCAATTATGAAAAACAATTTACAACTTTTCATAAAGAATATCAACCTAGAACACAATGCAAATATTGTAAAAAAATATGGACACGAAATAAAAGCTTGCTATAAATTGTTGAATCAGAGAGATAGAAATGATGTCAATTTGAAGAAACCTTATTATACATACAAATCAAATAATGTTACAATGCCAGAAGATCCAGTTGTGCAGTTGGATGAAGACCTAACCGACTTGGCAGTTGGTATAATTGAAGTAATTCCAAGGAAAACACATCCAGTAGATGATGTTACTTCAAGTAAAGAATTTGGAAATGATACTTCTTCCAATACATCTAATGATCAAGGACGGAAGCATTTAAACAATTTATTATCTGAGACAAACATTTCATATTGTAATGGATTTGTAACCAAATTAGCACCTTCATCTGAGTATGTACTCAATTTAAGTATGAATAATATCATGGTAAATTTTGAAATTGACACTGGATCATATGTGAGTAAATCTGTTTGTGAAAGTATTTTGTCTAATGTACAATACGAAGAACCAAATTGTGTTTCCTGGAACTTGGATCAACGTTTCCAAGATTTTATGACGATGAACTTTTGATGGATTTCCCAGATCCAGGTGATGTAAATGACACCCCGATTTTGGATAATGGGGCAGGTTGTAGCAAAAAGTGGCAGAAATGCGAAGTAAAATAAACCAAGTTAATCAATCAATTAATATATCGAGTACAATTCTGATATTACCTTCTATAGCATACAAAACCAAATTTATTCTCACTGTATTAAAACGTAATGTCAAGTAAATCAAGTGAAATTTTTCAACACCAACGCGCATATTGGTTGTACGTACTTAAAATGATTGGAAAGACCAGTCGACAGGCGGACTTGCGGCTTCGTGCTGTGCGAACCTCCTGCCTGTATACTTTCATGGAACCACCTACTTTCAGCTACTCTTACATCGCTACAGTACCGCTGATCGCCACATGATTATACGAGAACGCTCTGTCACTAATGCGGCTGATTGACCAGCTCTGCCATACAAGTATGTCTACTAGAGTGCTGCATGGAGAGGATTTCGTTCGAGCTGCAAATAGTTCGCACGGGCGACGCTAGATAGGGTACGGAATCTAGATTATCTCCGCTCGAGCGAACAACGCTCGAGCAGGCAAAACGAGCGGTATACACTCGAAGCTTAGTAGTAAACGTATAACTGTCATTTGTCTCTGGTAGTGGGCCCTCAAATATGGATCGTGAAGTGTAAAAGACGCACAGTGAAATTGAAACCTAAGTAAACATAGTCAAAATCTTCGGTAACACTTCATATAGGGGTGACGGATTTCTTACTTTTTACAGGAGAAAGTACTTTCGCAAATAATTTTTGTAGCGTTGTGGAAGTTCGTGAATGTAGTTTTGATCAATTTTAATGCGAATGCATGTTGTTTTCTGCGAAAATCTCTGTCCGACACGCTGTTTCTGCTGCCGCCATTTGCTTTCTGCACGAGAGCACAATGTTCCGTGTGTTAGATGACGTAAACCCCTTAGTCAGTGTTTCTAACTCGCCGTGTTTTCACTAGAACATGACGTGTCGAGTATTTTTAATTTATTTTTAATTTTTTTTAACTATGCTTGCCTAACCTAACCTAACCTAACCTTACGGAAAATTGTTTGTGGGGCTAACGTGAATGGTTTGTGGGGCTAACGTGAATGGTTTGTGAGGCTAACGTGAATGGTTTGTGGGGCTAACGTGAATGGTTTGTGGGGCTAACGTCAATGGCTTGTGAGACTAACGTTAATGGTTTGCGTGGTATTAGCATAATTTCAATTCTGGGCACGAAAGTAGGTATTTTCCGGTGAACAAGGTTGCAACACTGCATACATCGACAAAACACACTCACAACGCGCGATGAACCAGTACGCTATCACCATAATGTGTGTTACAGAATCGAAATAACGAGTAACAGTAAGTACTCGTAAATGTAAGAAATATATATTATTTTCGTTAGAAATTCATTATTTCACCTAAAGAAATGTTCGCATTCCAGAATAGTACGTTAGCAATTTAAAAAAAGTGCGAAATAAATGATTTGTAAGTGTCACCCCTATAGTAAAGTAGTACGAAATCTTCACGTCAAAATGTACTTTAGTGTGTCTTACCAATACAGTGATGGAAATATAGTAGATGATTGTGGGCTGAAATTGCCAGGACGGAGATTTTAGATATATACGCCGGACCTGTTCGAACCCCCTCCCGACGCTCTTGACTACTACGACTAGACATTATTATTATTGTGTGATTTATTTAGATGAAGGGAAAATTTTGCCTCTTGCAAAGGGAAAATGTGCTCTCAGATGTGGCAACACTGGCTGGCCGTAGTCGCATGGAAGTGAGACGTGGCTATGCAACCGCGCAAGAGATAAATAAGAGGAAAAATAGGGTGGTGGAGGGGAGCTAAAGCAAAATGCATGCTGATGCCCTCCGAAAAGATCCCACAGAAAGCTACATCAATCATGGAGAGATCATTCCTAAGGTTTTAAACCGAGCCCTTTTACCATGCGGTTCGCACCGTGTCAGAAAATATCGGACATGTTCTGTGAGGATCTGTATGATAGAGGGGGAGCCAATCGGATGAGAGAATCTTTAACCAGCACCCCTTATCTCATATATTCTAGGGGAATTCGTACCTCGTCCGTAAACATTCCATACATCCTGACGGATATATCTAGAATCTCCGTCCTGGCAATTTCAGCCCACAATCATCTACTTCATTTCCATCAATGTATTGGTAAGGACTTATAAAACCTAAAGGGTATTCGAACAGGTCAGGCGATCCCTCCGCCACCCAGGAAATTGCCATAGTTCATTTCAAGTTCCAAAAAAGCAGGATGTTTGTTGTATTTGTAGTTACTAACAGATATTATGTTCAAGTAACAATAGTAAAAATACGTTACATTGAAAAATATGGAGTGTACAGAAACTAGGTTTGGTCGTTTATTGTTTCTTTAAATATTTGTTCTAAGTCCACTTTATGCATTGATAGGCTAATCGGGACTGGACCTACAGTTTAAAGTAGAATCCGAAACCGAAACTCCAGTGGGTATCGAACTCAGGATATTTTACCATTCAGTCTGAAGAATAAATGGTTCCACTGTTCCAAAAATTAGAGGCCTCCCCCATGGCGCAGTGGTAGCGTCATCGCCTTGTAATCAAGGGGTCCCGGGTTCGATACTCGGTGGAGGCACAAGTGGTTCGGATCCCACTTTAAGCTGTAGGTCCAGTCCCGATTAGCCTTACTGTGCATAAAGTGGACTTAAAACACCAACTCAACTCAACCCAAAAATTAGAGTTTTGTGTGAGAGAACAAATAACATAAACTTTACTAATTAAATATCCCCCTGACTTTTACATTCCTAATTCAAGAAAAAGTTATAAAGTTAATATCAATATATAATTACTATGGATTTCAGTACGCTAACCGGATGAAATGTAGAAAGATACCGGAAAAACAGTTGTGCTGGATATTAATTCAAAAGTCTCCTCCCAAGATAATAATACTAATAATAGTTTATTTTAAGCTCTGAGTACAATCCAATACAGCACAAGTCTAGTGAAAAATTATAGAATTACAGCGATAAAATATGTAAGATGTAGAACAATACATGATAGTAACATTAAATTTCAACTTTTTTACATAAGATATAATAATAATAATGAAAATTCGTAATAAAAGTGTTGATTAATTTATAATAGTTATTATTGTTAAAAATTATAGCCATGGTAATAATAATTGTTATTGTTATTTTTTTCTACTTATCGAGTTTTGTCGTCCATAGCAGTAGTGATGGTGATAGTAGTATTTTCGTGCATTCACGTTCGTATATATGAAGAATGTAAAACAAATCTATCGCATACATGCTAATCAGTCTCCTCGCTACAGGACCATATGCCCCAGGTTCAAACCCTGGTTAGGCATGAAATTGTGTTTATTCCATCACCCATTTCATAAATCATCATTTCATCATCATCGGCGCTATAAGCTGAAGATGTAGAAAAGTGAGATAAAAATAAACAAATCAGAACTATAAAAAGGCATGTATGTTTATATTCAAACAGATGGAAATAAGAACTGAGAGCAAAAAATATGGATATGAAACTGAAACCTAATTTTATCTCTATATATGCTATTATTGACTCTGATGTTTTCAAATTTCTCTGAAATTTTGGTATTTTTTACACCCAATTTCCCCTTTCGCTTAAAATTGGGTCCGAACTTCCATTCAAAACTGAAAGGCACCTTCATATGGCAACACTGCCAAGCTCCCCTCATCACCAAGGAGACCGTTGAGATGAGAGAGAGAGAAAAAGAGAGAATCGCGGAACATCGCCCGCCAGTGACGTCATCCGTTACGTCAGAGCAGCCGGCGAGGGTGGATGAGAAAAAGATTTTCTCCGCTCCAGGACCTCTTACGCATTTCCTTTCCAAATCACGAAAGCCGCTTGCTGGCCAGTGGCAGCACCTTACTTCCGGTGGTGGGTGCTCTAAGAGATACGCCACGTGTTTCCCCTTCTAGTAATGGCTGTTTGTCTATTTCCTCCTAGATCTTTTACGTCTTTGGTCTGAATTGAGCTTGACGGTTCAGTAGGGCATGTGGAGAACGATACATTCAGGAATCTGTGTAAGTTTGGAAACATCATCCAATCTCCTGGGATAAATGTGAGATGCGATGCAAGAAGTTGTAACAAGAGCAATTACATTCTTTTTTTCGAGAGGGATTAAATTTTGTGTATATTAGCAAGACTGCATACTCCCCATGCAACTTTCTTAGGATGCTTATATATTTTCTGACCAAGCACTGGCGTACGCAGGAGGGGAGGTTGTTGGGCCTACAGTCCCCTCAGAAGTTTTGAGAATATCAAGTTTTCAAGTGCAACAAAGTGGTAAATACATATCCGTTTTACATATTCCGATTTCATATTTTATATTCTTTGAGCAACTTTTAAAACGAAAGTTACAAAAGGCAATTATGAAATATTTTATTTGGGTCCTGCCCCCGTCTTCTCCTATCCTGGAACGCAGCTATGTAATATCAGCATTTACAATTTTAGCGCCTAAGGAAAAATCCTGCATTTGTGCTTTCAAGAGAGATACATTTCCAGTTACAGAAGGTAAAACAATCATATTGTACATTTATAACATCTATGTAAACATATAGCCCCCACTCTCGCTCTTTCACTCCGTACACACACACACACACACACACACACAAACACACGCACAGATGCATTTGATTTAAGTTTACTTTATACACATAAGGCTAATCGGGACTCGACCTACAGTTTAACGTGCAATCCGAACCTCTATGTGCGTCCACCGAATATCGAACCCCAGACCACTTGATTACAAGGTGATGACATGACCATTACGCCATCGGAGAGGCCCACACATACATACATATTACCGTACGAGGGTTTTTCGGAAAGTTCTAAGAATCGGTCAGAGATGGCGTTGCAATCGGAACAATAGCATGTGCATTAGAAGGCCACATCTGTTCTGAACGTGCAGGGAAAATGTCATCGCCACTCTTCCAACAGTCTGGTTTCCATAGGCACGTGAAGGATCAAAAGTGCAAGTGACGTGACAACATGGAAGAAAAGGAAGTTCGTGTGGTCATCAAGTTTCTGGTGAAGAAGGGATTAAATGCGACAGCCATCAAAGCCGAATTGGACACAGTGTTGGGAGACTCTGCCCAATCATTTACCACTGTTAGCAAGTGGACGACGCTGTTCAAGCTTGGACGGGGCAGCGTTGAAGATGACCCCTGCAATGGACTTCCGCCAACCGCCATCGCACCAGAAACAATCGATAAAGTCCATGATATGGTGCTGGCTGACCGAAGATTGAAAGTGCTGGAGATAGCTCATGAAGTGGGCATCTCAGTGGACAAATTACACATTCTCACTGAAGAGTTGGGCATGAGGAAACTTTCGACGGGATGGGTGCTGCGCCTGCTTACGCCGGAGCAAAAAACGCTTTCGCGCAGTGACTTCCATTGAATGCTTGGCGCTTTTCCAGAGGAATCCTCATGAGTTTCTGTGGCGTTACGTCACTATGGACGAAACTTAGGTTCATCACTACACGCCTGAGACAAAAGAGCAGTCCAAACCTGAAGAAATTTCAGTCAAATGAAGAAGTCATCTCCACAGTGACAGGCTATTTTGCAGACCTGGACGAATCCACATATTCTGCTGGTGTCAAGGCATTGGAAGGCCATTGGCAGAAGTGCATTAACCTTCGAGAAGATTATATTGAAAAATAAAATCTCAATCACTCTGATATTGTGTTTATTTATATCCGGTCCTTAACACTTTCCGAACAGCCCTCGTACAGAATAAGTTTGCTACTTAATTGTAATGATTTAAAGATATCAGTATATTTCCTTTTTTATCGTACGAAGAACGTAATACATGCACATGTACAGTCACCAGCAATAAAGATGGGACATTAGATAGATCCTGGAATATTCGCTTATCTGCAAGGCGTTATGTTTATTGAATAGTAATTTTTTGAAATGGGGATGTGCACAATTTACTCTGGCTCATGACGTTGTTTGTGACAAGTATACCTCTTCCTTGGTTGTTCGTTGCACTAGACCAGCCGATAACCAATTCAGGCTCTGACGATCTCAGTGGACGAGTTCATTTGGGGCTAGACTCACGACCATAAATCGTTCTTGGTTCGATTTACAGACAATGCATAGGTGTTGTGCCATGTTGGTGCTTTCATCTATATATTTCTGGTTAATCGTGAAGATGAATATTGGTTATGGTGTTAAATAAGTAAATACAAACCCAACGTGGTAGCGTCGTCGCCTTGTAATCAAGGCGTCCCGTGTTCCCGGTGGCGGCACATAGTGGTTCCGATCCCGTTTTAAACTGTAGGTCCAGTCCCGATTAGCCTTGCTGTGCATTAAGTGGACTTAAAACATTAACTCAACCAACACACTCAACGTAGATCAACAATGTCAGGTACTGATGTTCAAGGGATTACAAGAACCACAATATAACCAAAGTAAATATTCTGATAATTTTTAGTAAGTAGCAAGGAAAAAATGAAAATACAGGGTGATTCAAAAATAATATACGTATTTCAAACAGGTATATTTTAGAAAAATTAGAAGTAGTAGTAGTACAACTCTGAAAGTTTTGACACTAAAGATGTTCAATATGCCCTCCACCAACGTCACGAACGAACAACATCACAGCGGTACTCAAATTCATTCCACACTCGGGCAAGCATTTCCATCGTCACTGACGCTACAGTAGTAGTGATCCGATTTTTCAGCTCTTCCAGGTCATTTGGTAGTGGTGGCACATAAACGGTTTCCTTATAGTACCCCCACAAGAAAATGTCACAGGGAAATAAATCCGGTGACCGTGGAGGCCAGCTGAAGAGTGCCAAGTCTTTAGCTGTTTGACGACCAATCCAACGGTTAGAAAGAGTTTCATTAAGAAAATGAAATGACTGAAGTAGTGTGATCGTCAAGACAAACAGCGCTGCAAGAGCGATCTAGCGGCAATGGATTGAAACTAGAAACTAGCGCCGTGCTGTTCACTGATCAGTAGTTTCGACAGCATACTGGTTTGAAATTCGTATATTCATTTTGAATCACCCTGTACATATCTGAGTGTGAGTGTGCAATACATATGACTCTTTGAATACTTGGTATGCAACGGAATCTGAGCGCTAAGGAAACCAGTGCTGAGGAAATATTTAGCATTTTCGGTTTTCACAAAATCGGTTTTCATAATAACAGAGAAACAACTTTGAAAACCTCAAAACCAAAAAACGGTTGTGAGGATAGAAAATGTAAGAACAATTATTGAAACTTGAAACCCGGAAAACGGTTTTCATGATCGAAAATCCAAAAAAAAAAAAAAAAAAAAACGTTTTCAAAACCGAAATCCAGCTTTATGAAATTTCACTCGTTCAAAGACCTTATGAGTCTTATTCCATTACGTAAAAATTACGTTTGAGTGCTTCAGTCCACTTAATGCACAGATAACCTAATGGGGACTGGACCTATAGTTTGAACTGGGGTCCGAACTGCTATTTGCCTCTACCGGGAATCGAATCCAGAATCCCTTGATTACACGGCGACGACACTAGCCCCTGGAAATAAATAATATAAAGATTGTCAAAGGAATAGTTGTAACCAGAGACTTGTCTATGCGCTATGTAGCCCGTCCAGCGTGTCGAATTTCCCGAGTCCCAGTAGAGACTGCATTGCGGTGACAGGCAGTGTTAGCCTCCCTCAAAAGGTACGGTCAGCCTGAAAATCTGAGCTCTGGGGTCTGGCAACAGTGGGAACATGGCAATCACGCGGAATGGAGGTTGGACCGAGTAAATGCTGTCAGTTTCGAAGCAGGTGATACGAGACGTGTCGCGGTTCCGAATCCCACGCCAGAGGGAGCTTTTTCCGTTAGGTCTCGGTTCTCGACCATCAGAACAGTCCAATAGGTATTTACTGTCCTAAACAATGTGTGTTCGTGTGTGTGTGTGAGAGAGAGACACACGCCTGTAATAATAGTAATACAACATTGTTCGGCACAATCATTATAATATACGAGGGATGATCGAAAATTATAATAATAATAATAATGCAAAGCTACAAATTCCAGTAGGTATTTATTAGACGAATACAAACGGACTCACATGAAAGGATTATGAATTTTATCATAGAGGGTGCAACAATATGCTTCTGTTGCAACATAATCTTGTTATTGAAGCAGAATGTTTCTTCCATAGTAGCACAGGCTTACTTAGTTTTCTTTTCTAAATGTTATGTTAGGATTAGTTAACTGCCAACTGGCAAATATGTAACTGAGAGATTAACTAGACACTGAACTGTTCGTCAAGTCAAAATTCATGTACTGATTTACAAAAACCTTTAGCGTGTGATGATATTTTTGATATTATTTATAGGGCAAAGGCAAAATGAAAGTTTTTCACGGCATTTTAGAGAACTGATTGAATTTTCAAGTCATGTTCTTATTCTGAGTTTGCTTAAATATTTTCAAAGTTTCTTATTACAACAGATTGAAGTTAGCGATTTACAAAGCACTGCTGCTCCATCTGTATTTAGTAAATGTAGTTGCCGTTTAAACATTGCGAAATAGAAGTTTTGCAAAGAAAATAAGTTTTTCATGCCATATTTTAATAGGCTACTACTACGTTCATACCATTTCGAAGACATTTTGAGTGGTTTTAACCCAAAAACTCACTGTCGACGCTCCCTTGATGACAAGTCTCGTCTTGTATTGTGACGAAGACAATCCCCAAACAAAAGCTTCATTTTGTCAACCTCCTGCGTGAATCTTGACGATGAGGTTAAATAGTGAACTGATGGAATAGATGCTGGAACTACAAATCAATACCTTAACTAGGATTCGGACCCGCTACTCCTGATTTCGTATTGCACTAGGATAACCACTGCGCTATGATTTCTGAGATTATGCACCTTGTAGAGCAATAAAAAAAAGCATCAAGTGGAGTGAAATGAATTAAGATTCACGATGGATCGAAATTTCTACACAAGATTCATCTGTGCACTCACCTCACTTGCCGGATCCCGTGGCCGAGTGGTTAGCACATCGCGCTACGACGCCATTGGTCCCGTGTTTGAATCCCTGCCTCGGCATGGATGTTTATGAGTGTCCATTCGTCAATTTTATCATGTCATCACTCATCCCCATTTTCGCAAATTAGCCAAAAGTGGCACAAAAAGCAAAGTGAAATAAAGTAAATCAATCAAACTCACCTCACTTAGTACTCCGGTAGTTTGTTCCTTTATACAGCATATTTGCATAAGATACAATTAAACCTATACAAGTGTATCAATATACGCTATATAAAACACAACTTATTACTAGCTTGCTTGTCCGTACGTTAGGGCAGGATCCGCAGAACTTTCATCTAACAGTAAAGTTAGGATGAATCCTTCTGTAAATTTACAGCCGAATTGTTAAAGTACATAGTATTTCTACAAGAATAGGGGTGTAGCAAGTGAACCTGAAGGCCGATCTGAAGTCAAGCATGCGCCGAGCTACTTTGAAGCGAGCAACGAAAAACCAATTCTATACAACGGCTATAGGCACTTGGCATTGCTCATTTGCAGGTAACCGGGAAAGCAGGGCATTTACCGTGATAAGAATACAGGGAGAGAGGCGGGGAATTGGCAAGTGTTTCTCATTACCCAAGTTGCAAAGTAATTAATTCATTCCCTTCCAGCTTGGCTTAGAAGGTTAACGTGCATTTACGTGCGTGTGTGTTGACCACAGTTCTGCACACGCTTTTTCCCCCAATGAGCAATTACACCAACTATGTTAGGTGAGAGGAGGTTGGCTGGTTTATTGATTTGGTGTTTTAAGTCCGTTGTATGCACAGTAAGGCTAATCGGGACTGGACTTACAGTTTAAAGTGAGATCCGAACCACTATGCGCCTCCACCGGGTATCGAACCCGAGATACCTTGATTACAACGCTACTACAACTTCGCCATCGGAGAAGCCCAGTGAGAGGAGGTATATCCAGTACAGCGAAAAGTTCTTGATGATATGCGCAACTAATCGCAGAAAATGTCACCATTTTTCTCTTTTCGTGCTTTAGGTAAAATGAACCTAAAAAAATACAATTACAGATGCACTCAGTTACGTTACACCCATTCAATTTTGTGCATGGCTCCAAATATTCTGGATCTGGACAATAGGGGCGGTGGTGTGATGTGCAACACGCTACAACCACACTACCTTCAGGGTGCACCTATACTCTATCCCGGGAATCTCTGAAGCAAGGCCGCGCATAACGGTAGAGAAGAAGAGTGGGCGGAGGAAAGTCTGGTAGCTGCAGTCGCGCTTCCCCTTCCATGCAATCCTGTTCCTTCGCACGCGTTCATTGGTCGAGCCCTCTCGAGGCACTACTTCCGCGGAGATTTGCTTTCGTTCGCTAGCTCCATAGATTACCGGGACAGAGTACTATAGGTAGAGTCTGGATGTTTTGCATCCGCAGCTTAAGAGCGAGTCAAAACTCCGGAAACATCCAATCCCGAACAATCCATGTCAAATCAACTAATAAAAAAATATCTTTGAACCTTAAGGATTCAGATTTTTAAGATTTTCTTTGTTTATTCATTGTACCTATCAAGGGGACAAAAACTGTCAAATTTCGTATTTCTTTGTTTTTGAGTCATTGACTTTAAAACAAAAAAAAGAAAAATCACAAAATGTGACGACATTTGAAATATTTAAATAGCTGAAGCTTTTAATGAGCTTTAATTTGAAATGCAACATGGCTGTGCTATTTGATTTTTTTAATTTTTCAAAAACTATTTTGAACTCTCAAAAAACATCTTTTTTTCTAAAAATATATGTTTTAAAGTCATCAATTGACTATTTGTGTGCAAAATTTCATAATGGGACGGCAATAGGTTGCTATGGAAATTAATTTTAATTTGGTATTGTAATGTGTATGACATTTGCTAAATTTGTCGACTTTCACATTAAAACCATAACTATAAGGTGAATGTTTGATGTTGAAGTCTTCATTTGAATCTAAGTAAGATTTGGACTTTTAGCATGTATCTCCAAGTTGCTATGGCTATCACTAGCTGCTCATCCAAGGCGCTTTTCGGTTCGGACAACTTCGGCGGCACAGGAAATCGACGTGTGACAGTGTAACGGTGTGTTTGCGAATTCGGACACGGCCTAACGGTCTTTCGTTGCTTTTTCCCCGCGCAAAAGCTGTCAATTTGACGTTATTTCACAACGGGCCCTTATAATAGCCAGGCAACAGCCAGTGGGGCCGCTTGCACTGCCGTCAGTCCCCTGACATTAGGCACAACTATTTTGTATAATATGTTTGCAGTGAAGAGTGGAAATGTAGACAGCATCGTGAAGGATAAATTCACAGAACATGAACAGCAGCCATTATGTTGTTTATGAGCCAAAGTCTAAGTAGCTGCAAGTATTAGAAGATTCTCTAGACTTTAGAAAGTTTTTTTTATCTGCAACTTCGCTGCCCATGTTGCGGCCTCCCCTTTAGACGGAAATCTGTAACTTTGACGTGGTCATCCACATCTGTGCCATAAGTTCAACAGCTCCCGAGTGTCGGGAACGTAGGGGAGTTTTATTGCTTCGGCAATTGGTGGAATAATATGCACTATGATTGAATATTGTGCATTTTTTTAATTATATAAATATCTACATCATCAAAAGTGATATGGAGTGTGTAATAAGGGATGATGTCAGTAGCAGTCAATTAACACTGTAAGATATGTTTTAGAAGATGTAGCCTAAGGAAAAAACTGTAGTAGCCCTAATATTTGTATGGTATTTGTAAATTTTATGTAGTTTTATATTAAGTTAATGACCCCCCCCCCACACACACACACACACACATAATTTATCTTCATTTAATTCTGTTAAACTTTTGGAAAATAGACTTCGTTTACAAAGCCCCCCTGATAACTCGTGAGCCCCCATGGAGATCTATTCTAACACCCAAGAAACCCATTCTCTTTCGATGTTATTGTTAGAAGAGAATGTTTGCGTCCCTACGTACGTATGTGATATTACAATTCTTAAGCTCACAGATGACACGCTGACTCCAGAACCGAAGCCTTCAGCCTTGATGAAAACGCTGACCTCGATACATTGCCCGATACAAGATTGCGTGATAGGGAAATGCAGGCAAGAGTCTAGCTCTAGTTCACGTCCCATAAATTCAACGAGATTTCTGGATTTCCAGATCGAAAGACATGAGTCACAAAGTGACGTCACTTAGTGTATACCCTATCCCAGCTAACTGTAGAGCAGGACCCCGCATATCGGTAGAGGAGGAAGAGGGAAATCGACTGGTGAAAGCGCAGTGTTGCCAACCGTATGGTCCTGGCCGTACATATGCGGACGTACGGTCGAAACCTTGGTCCGTACGTTAATTGCAAAGCTTGTCAAAATTTGCTCTTGCAGTTTTATCCCTAATATTTCCCTAAGAAATTCTTGAATCATTCGTTCGGACCTGGAGATAAAAATACTGTCCGTTTGCCATGTGCGTACGGTATTATCCTTTTCAAAATATTGCAACGCTTCCAGAGAGAAGGAGGAAATCGGGTAACTCCCGTTTCTCTCGCTGTTCATTGGTGGAGCCGTCACGCGTCACTTCTTGCGCAGAGCCTTACTTGTTCTCGTTCGCCTGGTAAGGGCTTTAC